>NC_058132.1:395372152-395445573 GCF_016433145.1 Gracilinanus agilis | reverse complement strand
CCCCAAACTTGCTCTATTTCTTTTTAGCTGGGTTCGGAGCTACAGGTGAGTGTGGAGGGGGTGGGGGTGGGGCGGTTGCTCAGCTCGCGATTGAGTGAGTGAGAGCCCTTTTTAGCCTGGAAATGTCTCGATTCCACGTACCTTCCACGCTGTGCCCTGTTGTGGGGTTCCTCCGTTCGTCTGGACTTGTTTTTATGTCCCCTTGAGGAGTTTTGTATGTTTCGGTCAGGAGAGGTTAAGAGCTGCTTCTTACTCTGCCGCCATCTTAACCCCTTGTAGACTCTTCTTATCTCCACCTGATGGGCCAATCCTCATATATAACTTTTTTAAAAAATTCTGTTTGTGTCCTTAACTTTTTTCTCATTTATTTTAAGATTTGATTAATATAGTTCTGAGAGGGGAATGGTGAGGTCCCCTGCTAGGATAGTTTAGTGTCTATTTCCTCCTGTAACTCATTAAGCTTTTTATTTAACAGTTTGGATGGTATGCCATTTGGTACATATATGTTTAATATTGATTTAAGTTCCTTGTCTATAGTACCATTTAGTGAAATGCAGTTTCCCTGCTCACCTTGGTTAATTATATCTATTTTTGTTTTTGCTTTGTCTGAGATCATGTTTATTACCTCTGCTTTTTTTTTTAATCCTCAGTTTCAGCATTATGGATTCTGCTCCTGTCCCTTATTTTTACTCCATGTCTCTCTGTTGTAAATATGTTTCTTGTAAACAAGCTATTGTTGGATTTTGACTTTTAATTCATTCTTCTATCTACATCTCTTTCATGGGTGAATCTTCCTTCCCCCTTCTCCAAATACACCCATCTTTCTCACTATTACTGTTATATTTTTGAAATTATCCATCAGTAAATTTTAACCCATGCCCTCTGTCTACGTATATACTCTTTTAAAAAAAACCTTACCTTCTGTCATAAAATTGATACACTAGGTACTGGTTCCAAAGCAAAAAAGCAGTAAGAGCTAGACAATGGGGTTAAGTGACTCATTCAGTTACATAGCTCGGAAGGTCTGAGGCTAGATTTGAAGTGACTCAAGTTGGAAACAGCAGATAAAAGCTTTCCTTCTGATCTGCAATGTTATATAGCCCAAGAGTGGTTTCTAATTTCTAGCCTGAGCAAGATAGGAGTCCCAGTCTCTAAATCAATGAATGAATAATTAATATTCTAATAGAAATTATCTATTAAAATTAATTTTGAACTTTTCACTTATACCATCAATCATCATAAGATTACTGATTTTCAAATGCAAAATTATTACAAGTAGTTTCCACCTTACACCCTTCAAAAATATAAAAAATAATTTTGAATCATGTTTTAATTATAATAAAATTTGAAATGTATTAAAATGATATATCAAAATAAATATTAATATGTAATAAATATAACATATTTGTTCATAAAGGCTTTTATAACATGTATAACAAAATAATGATCAAAAGTATAATAATATCATTAATATGAATGTTAAACTACATTTTAGCTCCAAAGTTTGTTATATGAAAATGGAATTATCATCCCTTTGTTTTTTTTTTTTTAACTCAATCAGTCAGGAATTTGAAGATCCTTTATCATTGATTCAAGGATGCTCACATCCTCAGAGAAAGGAAGTTCACACCCTCAGAGACAGGAAGTTGTCTATGTTATTAATTGATTTTATTACATGATTTTTTTGTGTGTGCATTTACTCTGCACTGTGGAAAATTTGAGACCCTAGTCTTACTTGTATTAATTTTGGTTTAAACCTTTTTTTTATTGAAAAACTGGATTTTTCCATTGGAAAAACAGGTGTATTTAAAATCACTCATTATATTAAAAAAAAGTTGTAATCTTTGTGGGAATGTCTCTCTTTGTTTGTCAGTTTATTGTATTGACCAAAATGAATGACGTTAAAGCAGATGTTAAGATAGATATAATTTCCTGTTTGACTTCCCATTTATATATGACGTGCTCCAATATAGCAAAAAGGCCAATGTTATAATGTATGTGTCCTGATCCTCCATTTTGTGTTACTGATATTAGGAGACTGTTAAGTTTTGACATGTATCAACTGAAATTTTTCCTTATTTGTCCATACCATATTAAATGAGTTTTTGTATGTGCATCTACTCTTCACTGTGGAAAATTTGAGATACTAGTCTCACTTGTATTAATTTTGGTTTAAACCTTTATTTTTTTTGAAAAAACTGATTTTTTCCACTAGAAAAAGAACTGTATTAAAAATATGAAACTGCTTTGTGCATTTCCTTTTGTGTCTTTTACTCCCTGCCAAGGAACGTATCTTACAGTCTGGAAAATTTTGCTGTCATGTGTCATGCAATGAAAAGCAAGATATTGAGTACATTGATAAGTTGATTATCCCTTAGAATTCTGAGTAAATTGTGGCATGAGAAGTTTTTGTGTTCTTCATCTATTTTAACAGTAAAATAGCTGTTAAAAAGGGAATGGGAAAAATATAAGTAAATATGATATTTTTGATGGTTGCATATATGTTTATTTGGATAGCCTCATTATTGCATAGATCGTTTTATAATTTAGAATATTATTTTTTATTTATAACTATAATTTTCCTTTTATTTTGCTTCAGGAAATTGTAAAATGTAAAACTCCATGTTATCAATGGAAAGAAGTCATTGTGAATGTTAAAAGTCCTTTTCATAGTGAAGGAGAATTCAGGTAAATGATGTTCCTATTTTAGGATAGCTAATGTGAAGGAATCTTTGGATCTCAAGTCTTTACAAAGTTAAATAATTTTAGTTCCCTTTTTAAAATGTTCATTTTGCAAATTTGAGGTTAAATGAAATATGTTTATATTTTAAATTTATAAATGATTGTTATATATAATAAGCTGTGAATTACTATAGAAAGTAAATATAAATAAGCTATGCTTAAAATTTATAGCAATAAAATTAGAGCTTTAATCAAGTTGAGATCACAGAACCTGACTTTTTCCCTATTTGCTCCAGCAGTTTTTTTGAAGAGAAACAAAACCATATGATTATTAGACATTTATCCCCCAAATCTTCTTTTCATTGGTTATATTAAAAATTGAAATATCTGCAAAACATGAAATAGACTTTTGTCACAGCTTACATTACTCTCAATTACCGTGTGCCCCACTTTTACCATATCTATATCTCTCTTGAGATAAGGATAATTTAGAGGAATTAGAATAGAACTTAACTGACTTGGATATAATTTTTAGGACATTATACAAAAGAAAAACATTTCATTTCTTTAATACTTTCTTTCCTTAATATTTAAAAAATGACATCACCTGGGAAAGCAGTGTTAAATATCTGAGAATGAATAAGAAGCTGAACCTGAACTGAAAATTTTTGCTTAATTGATATTCCCTTAGATTTAGGAATGTTCCTTAGAAAAATAAATTAAATGAAACCATATTTGTTATTTTAATAGTTGATAGCTTCCTTTTCTGTCATTCTTCTGATATTTTAATCCTTTGCTAATTTCAAGATAATCACATGAGTAAGGTTATCAGTTATATTATTTAATCCTGATAACTTTAATAAAATTTATACCTGCAATAAAAATATTGCCTTGAGATTTTTCCTTCCTATTCTCATGGTGCAGGAGAATTTTTGAACTTTTTAAGCTATGTAATCAAGTGTAGAAACCAAAGAACACAGAAGTGACTGAAATAGACGGATTTATAAACAGAGAAAACAAATTATTTCAGACAGCCCCAAATGCCTAACTCTTGCTCCTAGAAAGAAAAAGGATGAATAATGTAAAATCTTGCTTTCTCTTGTGTAACATTTCATGGAAAGCCTATAAGTAAGTTACTGGAAGGAATTATACTTTTATGTATTTTCAAAATCTTGGGAATGTTTTTATTGTGCTTGTGATTCTAGAATAGAAAACTTTTTAAGTTAGAAGAAAGTTCAGAGATTTTAAGATAGATTTATGGTATTCACTTTTAGGCTAGTTGACATTTGAATTTAAGGCTGGCTAGGTAGCACAGTGTTTGCCTCAGTTTCTTCATCTGTAGAATGAGCTGGAGAAGGAAATGGCAAGCCACTCTATTATCTCTGCTAAGAAAACCCTAAATAGGATCATGAAAAATCATAAACTTCTGAAAAATGAATGAACTTGAACAATTTTAATTTAATATTATAGAATCGGTTAAGACATTTTGTGCATGTAAATGAGCACTTGGGTTATTACTGTGAACAATGTTAGTGTAGTGGTACTTGTGCTGAGCTGATGAAATTATAGATTTGACAACCAAAAAAAAAAGACAAATCTCAACTATCTACCTCACAATATTGTTGCAAATCTTAAAATGCTATTAAAGTGTAAATTATTTCTTGTAGAAATGTGTAATAGTAAAGTACTGAGGGATTTCACATAGCACAGTACCTGGCACATAGTAGGCATTTAGTAAATATTTATTGATTGATTTACACTCAAGGCTATCCTCAAGGGGAGCCTGGGGAGCCTATTTCTTGGAGAACTCCATATTTTTGTAAATAAAGTACCTTGGTGAGTCTGTAGAGCATGTGTAGACATTCTGTAATTGTTTCTGGAGGTCTGGCATCCTGTGCATGGGAATAGCCTCTTTTCTTAGTTGCACTTTTGGAATATGAAAGGAGACAACCTTCAAAAAGCTTTAGTTGGCCTCAGCCTCTTTTCGCGGTGGATTTTGCTCTTGGATTTTACTCCTTCATTGAGAGCATGCAATGAGAGACAAGGAGATAATGACTAAGGCATTGGATCACATCCTGCCGAGGACAACTATGGCCTTGTAACATTGCTCCATTTTGGATTCTTCAAAGGCAGGCCAGACGCAGGTACAGAATGTCTATACATGTTCCAAAACCTCTTCCATACGCTAGGATTACACATCATCATGCCTCACTCAGCAGAAGGGTTCCCAGGCTTCTCTCTCTGGAGAGAAGTATTGAGAGCCAATCAATCAATCAACATTTATTTGGCACCTACTATGTACCAAGCAATGTGCTAAGCACAAAATCCCATTAAACTACTATTACATCTTTCTAAAAAGAGCTCACATTTACATATCACTTTAAGGTGATACATGGTTTAGATTTGTCTTTGTTTCATTATCTAGTCCTCAGATTACATTTAAGTAGAGAATTCTCAGCATGGAAAAATCCTTCACCAGTGTAGTAACTTATAATGCTAGATAACTGTCCCAGGCATCCAGAGCTGAAGTGTTTTGCTCCTGGCCATATCTAGTAGCTGGTAAAAGTCTGAGACAGAAGTAGAATCTAGGACTCCTGACATAATTCTTTCCAGTATATTCTTTTCCATAAGTTTTCTTACATACTATCTTATGTGAGCTTCCAAAAAAATCACTTGAAGTAGGGAACAACTAGGGAGCACTGTGGACTGAGGACCATGTCTAGAGGTGGGAGGTCATGGGTTAAAATCTGACTTCAGATACTTTCTAGCTGTGTGATCCTGGGCAAGTCATTTAACTCTCATTATCTAGCCTTTGCCACTCTCCTGCATTGGAACCAATACACATTATTGATTCTAAGATGCAAGATAATGGTTTAAAAATCATTTTAAAAAGAAAGTATTAGGTATTAGTGTCTCCTCTTGAAAAAAAATATGAAAAAGGAGACACCAACTTATTATTCTTGAACCCAGGTCTCTTGCCTACCAGACTTATAATTCTTTTCATTGGATGATACTGACTTATTAAACTCAGGACAGGCAATTTAGGAGTATAATTTTATTTCTTTTTCTTCCCATTTATCTATTTTACATTCTTTACATTGCATAAAGTAGTGCATAAAATCATAGACTCGTAAAATCACAAGGGTCCAAAGGAACTTTTAATATTATTTAGTCTAACTTCTACTAGAAATAACTTTTCTCATATTTACAACATTCCTGATGCTATTGAGCCCTCAGCCACAGCTTCTTGTGCTAAAGAACCTCCAGTGTTAGGAACCTTATTTTGTGAAGCAGGACCTTTCAATTAATCAGACTCTAATTTTCTAGAGAATTTCTTTTTATATTGAGCTCAGATATGCTTACCTATAACACATATGCATTAATCCATTCTCTGTGAAAAAGGAATTTTTCATTACTATGTGTTATGAGAGTATTTGGGAAAGGCGTTAGGTTAAAGGGGATTTTGAAGGGATGTTGTCAGGGACTTGCTAGGTAAATAATATGAGTTGCAGGTAGGATGGAATAGTGAGATTCAGGATATAATATGAGGCTGAAGTCAGGGAATATAACACTGAAGGTAACAAAGATCTTCAGGGAGAGGAGGAATTAATTTAAACAGGCAAAGAGCAGCAGGGCTTATAGACTAGGACTTAGACTAAAGACAAACTGAGGGAAATAGACTGAACTGAAATTAATTACAGCCTTTAGTTAATTTCACAGGAAGGGACTTGTTTTGAAGTTACACCTTCCTTCAAGATGGATACCTAGGGGCAGCTGGGTAGCTCAGAGGAGTGAGAGTCAGGCCTAGAGACAGGAGGTCCTAGGTTCAAACCCGGCCTCAGCCACTTCCCAGATGTGTGACCCTGGGCAAGTCACTTGACCCCCATTGCCCACCCTTACCAACCTATGAGACAATACACCGAAGTACAAGGGTTTAAAAAAAATGGATACCTGGCTTCCCTTCAAGCCCAGAGTATGTTGGTTCCATTCCTCTTCTTTCCTTTTCTTAATAATTAACTGACAAAATAACTAAATGGTCTATTTTAAACACAAAAGGGGTTTATTGTCTTCTCAGGTTAAATTGTCAGGTAAATGGGATTAAAGGCAGCCCTAATGGTTGTTTAAAGAAACCTCAGGTGGGGGAAGGGAAGCAGAGATGGGATTTGAGCAAGGTCCTGCCCTGAATCAACTCTCAAGGTGATCTTGAAATCAAAAGGGAATATGATGATAACTACCTAACCTCTCTAGATAAAGTACTGCAAGAGTATAGCTAAACCCTCACAGATTTGAAACTACTCTCTGATTCACTCTCCTCATTCACTCATCACAGACATTAGGTAAGGGAAGGAAGGTAGGGAAATGAAGTAGGATATGGAGATTCAAAGGGTTTATCTAAATTAACAAATCTCAAATAAGTACTCCAAAGCTAGGCTAAATTTTCAATCTTTAGAAAGGAGAAGAAGCAGCTCGGCTGGCCCTGGCTCTCTCCACGAGGTCCCAGGTCCGACTGAAACTTTCTTCCAAGATTCTAAACTCCTAACTGACATTAGAACTCAGCCAAAGCCTGTAAAAACTGCTATGACCCCCCCTCTCTGTACTACATATCTGAATTAAAATGATAGAATTTAAGCAGAAAGGCATCTTAGACATATCAAGTTCAACTTTCTCATTTTACAGATGAATAAACTGAGGAACAGAAAAGTTAGTGACTTGTCCAGGATTACACAGCTAATGACTGAAAAAGGATTTGAAACTTAGGTCTTTTTGAAGACTTTTGTCTTTTGTCTTTTGCCCAGACAAAAGACACATACAGAAAAAAAAAAAAAAGATAAAAAAGTCTTTTGTCCAGCTCTATCTACTTTTGAAGAAAGTGACTATCTTATCTTTACATTAGGTCTTTCCCTGTAGTTCTTTCAGTTCATGTACAGGAAAGTTGATTTTCAATTAACTTCATTATCAAACGTAGCTATCCTCTGAATGTGTTCAACTTGTCAAAGTCTCTTTTCTCCTATTTATTCTTTCTTTTCTTTCTTTTCTTATATTTATCTCTCCTGCTCCTCTTTCTATCTGTCCTACTGCCTTCTTCTACTCTCTTTTGCTGATTCATCCTTGTCATGTCTGTTAGCTGTGTCCTGGGACATTATCTCTTTTTCCTCTACACTCTTTTGCTTGGTTGCTTTATTAGCTCCTATGGATTCAGTTCCTAATTCTATCTATCTAGCCCTGGATTCTTTTGTGAGTTATAGTCACACATTTCAAACTGCATCTGGGACATTTCAAACTGGATTTGCAACAACATCTCAAACTAAACATGTCCATAAGACAATTCCTTATTTTTGGCCCCAAACTTTTCTGTCTTCCAAACTTCTTTATCATCATTGAGGGAATCATCATCCTTCTTGTTACCCAGGCTTGGAAACTCAGTGTTATGCTTAACTTCTCATTCTTTGCTCACATTGCATATCCAAACCCTTGTCAAATCTTGCCAATTATACACTTACAACATGTCTCTTTTTGGGGTTCATTTCTACCTTATTCAGCTTCTTTTTTTTTCCTTCAGCAATATAGTCACAACCTTAGCTCAAGCCCTCATCAACTCTCCTAGAACTCTCCTAGAAGTAGACTTTTAACTGGTTCTTTATTTCAAGTTTTTTTCTACTCCAATCCATCCTGCACTTATTTTCCAAGATTATTTTTCCAAAGCACCAATATAACTATCACTATCCCTGCTCTTATGGCTCCCTATTGACCCTAGGTTCAAATATAAATCCCTCTGTTTAGCATTTAAAGCTTTTCATAAACTGGTCCTTTTCTAGATTTCCAGGTTTCTTATTATATTTCTTATTCTCCTCTACAACTTTGGTCATCCAGTTACACCTGTCCTCCTAAAATTATTTGAAAAACGATGTTCCATTTCTAGACTCCATGAATTTTTACTGTCTACCCTCCATGCTTGGGATTCTTTGCCCCTCATCTCCATCTTTTATTTATTTTTTTAACTTCTTCCAGGTTTCAACTCAAATATCGAGACCCTTTTTCAGTCCTTCCAGTTGCAAATGCCTTCTCCTTTAATATTACTTTGAATTCTTTCTATATTTCATATGTGTTTACTTATTGACATATTTTTCCTAATTAGAATGAAAGTACTCACATTATGTTTTGAAAAAATCCAAAAGAGAAGTGACTATCAGAAAAGTAGAGGACGAATTAAAAATAGAAATAATTAATAATTGCCTCTTGGAAGAATTACCAAATTGAAAATACAGGGATGTCTTAATCCAAATTCAGAGCTTTCAAGTGAATGTAAAAAAGTGGCAAGTCACTTAGAATAGTGAATTCCTTCTTTCTGGTGTTCCCCTTACCAAAGAACCAAACAGCATGTATCAAGTCAGTTTCAGACAAGAGGTAGCAGCAAATAAATAAATAAGCAGAAGGTGGGAGTAATCTAAGATTTGAGTTTTGGAAAGGATAAATGGAAAGGGTTGAGGAACTCAAAGACAGCTAAAGATGTAAATTTGGAATATTTAATTATAGGCCCAAGATTTTGGAGGGACACAATTGAATCCAGAGAGAGTGTGATAGCCTGGGAAAGCAGGGAAGGATAGAGTACCTGGAGATTACAGTGAGGATTGAGAATGGATTTAAGATAACTGAAGTACAATTCTGGTGGAGTATAGAAGTAACTAGTAGGGTTTGGGTCATCTACTCATTGGCTCATTGCTGCCTGTTTTGGTAGAAGCAGCTACTTTGAGTATTAACAGTAAACTGGATAGTTAGAGTTTTTTAAACCTTTACCTTCTGTCTTAGACTAAATATTAAGTATTGGTTCTAAGGCAAAAGAGCGGTAAGGGTGAGGCAGAGAGTTAAAAGTGAGTTGGCCAACGTCACAGAGCTAGGAAGTGTCTGAGGTCACATTTGAACCCAGGACCTCTTGTCTTTCTGCTCGGCTCTCAATCCATTGATCCACCTAGCTTCCCTGCAGATGTTTTAAAAACTTAAAGATTGCAGTGCCCTTTCCTAACACTTGGACAGTACCATGGCAGATATAGGGAAATGGGGAATATATTTCTTTTGTTTCATGGCCAAAAAATCAATTACCAACTGGCCAGCCTGATGATTATGTGCTCCAACATACTTAGCTGTGCTGGGGTTCTGAAAGCAGACAAAATATGTTGCTGTTAGCATCCTTCCCTGCAAAATCCTAGTCCTCAATATGGCATGGAGGTGATTTTAGGTCATTGAAGACTATATTAGTGGAACATAAGCTATGATAGGTTCTACAATGCTGGACAGTTCTGAGTATGGCCCTGACAGCAAACTGCACATAACCTTTAACAAAGAACAACTGAGGCTTTATTTTTCCTTATAAATTCTTGCATAACAACTTAATTCTTTCCACCTATCTTGAGTGGTAACAAATTCTGTTACTGTTTCTTTACCTGACTAATCAGTGGTCAAATAATTAATGTATGATTATACCACAAATTCCATCAAACATCTTTCATTATGTTGCTTATTTTGATTTTAACATATTCCAAAATTTTCATGTTTGTAATAATAATAATAATAATAATAATAATAATAATAATGCTTTTCTTCTCACAAAGTCTCTAGACATTTTAGTTGGCTTTGAATGTGTCTTCATTATTTCCTGGTTTTATAGTAATAGCTGGTAACAGACCTATTAGAACAGAGAGCAATAAACTCTTCATTAGTGATTATTTAAAATTATTTTAAAATAGCAGATAAATATGGGTTTTTATTGGTTTTCTTGTCAGTATGGAAGTTAAGACTCCCTGTCTTTTAAAATTTCATTGATTAACAAAGTAGGAGTTAATTTAGAGCAAGAAGGTCCCTTATAAATCTTATAGTCCAGAGGCTGTCAAATAATGGCCTGCGTGCACACTGAATCTGGATGTCATCTGTTTTTGTGTGGTGAATTAAGAACATTTTAAATTTCAAAATAAAATATTGTCATAGTCTTAACCCATTCATTTATATAGATGAAGAAGCTAACATTGAGAGAGTTGAAATAATTTGCAACAGGTCACATGAGTAATAAATAGCATAACTTTATTTGAACCCAGGTTGACTGACTCTAATTTTTATCACACTTTGCCTTGAACTCTCCTCCTGCTGGCCACTATTATGGCAATGCTCAGTAATGATTGGAATATTTCTCCTCCTTTGTGCAAATATCATTGAAAGAAGAGCTCCAACAACAAATATAGACCAAAATATTATGATTTTCTCTTTCTCTGACTAGGGAATACAATTAGAAAAAAATTTTCATTCTGCAGGCTGGATAACTTTCAAAGGGAAACAGGAATAGAGACTGATACTATCTTTTGCATTCACATTGTGAGTAGAACAGGAAGATTTTTCAAACATTTTTAGGAAATTATAATGTTAGAATTGCAATTAATTTTAGTAGATAGAAAGAAATGTTGCTTTTTATCTGTACTTTGGTAGTTTCATGTCTCTAAGACATTTTTAAATCTAGTGGACATTCCAGTATTTTAATTATTCTTGCTACATTTATTTCAGTGTTAATTTGGTGGAATCCTCAACCTTTGTGTTTCAGACATCACAAATAAATGAACTAAACCAATTGGCAAAGGATGAACAACCTGGGTAAATATCACTGTTTTCTAATTTTTTCATTGAATGAATAAGGTTATAGTCTACATAATTCAGATTCTAACAAAATTTATCCCAAGTTTACAATTTTGAAGTTGATTTATATCTCCTCAGATGTTGACACTGTTATTCATCATTGTAGCCCACATTCTATGTTCCCCAGCATTTGCATGTCCATTGAAAGATTCTACTTGTTTAATCCTTTTCTATGTTTAATATGTCCTCCCAGCTTACTTCCCATCTTCTTATTACTCTGGTACCTTTTATCTTTAATTTTCACAACTATTGTAAACCCATTCTTGCTGCTACTTCTCATTTGCTACTATGTACAGCTCTTTTTTTCACAATTGTATTTATTTCTACCAGCTTCTTTACTGTCTTTCATTGTGTTGCAAGTAAGCTCCCTTGCTTCTCTATCTCTTAGATTCTTTTTTACCTGTAGTCTCACAAACTGAACCTGACTTGTTCTTACCCCGTCACTTGCCATCATATTTGATAACTTGAGCATCAATATGGATAAGCATA
Source organism: Gracilinanus agilis (assembly GCF_016433145.1). Classification (NCBI taxonomy): domain Eukaryota; kingdom Metazoa; phylum Chordata; class Mammalia; order Didelphimorphia; family Didelphidae; genus Gracilinanus; species Gracilinanus agilis. The sequence goes on along the minus strand of NC_058132.1, from coordinate 395,433,726 downwards.
CTAACATCTTGATTTTAGATTTCATTAACAATTTTACTTTACTTTCCAGGCTCCTTATACTTTACTTTCTACTATGTACTCTTCAGCCCAGTGACCATGGCTTTCTTGCTGTATCTCCTACAAGATACACAAACTCTTGGCTCCAAACATTCTCCTTGACTATTCCTGATGTCTGGAATGCTTTCCTTTGCATCTGCCTACAGGTTTCCCTGACTTCCTTCAAGACCCAATTGAAATGCCATCTTCTACAGGACGCTTTTTCCCCCAAATGCCTCTTATTTCTAGTATCTTCCTTTTAAAAGTTATTTGCTATTTATAATGATTGTACATATTTTCTTATCCCCTCCCCAATTATATTGTGAAAATCTCAATGGCAAGATTATTTTTTGCTTCTTTTTGTATCCCTACCTTTTAGCAAGGTGCCTGACACATAGAAGACACTTAAAATGCTTATTGATTGAATGAGATTATGGAGATTATGAATTACAGAGGTTTTGATTTGCATTGGTATAGAAAGGTTCTTTATACTAATAACATCATAGTGTAAAAATATTTTAAATATTGATACTCTCATTGATGTACATATATTTTATGAAATAAGTAATATGAATCCATTTTTGTCTTTGTAATCCTAACATTCAATGACGATTAACCTGTCATAGATACTTATTAAAATCTTATTAATAGATTGATAGCAATCTTATCTAATCCAGAGAGGTCATGAAATCATGAGGGTTACTAGCACACTAGATGATTCTCTGGATTAAAAAAAATATTTTGAGAGACTTGGATACCATCTTCAATCTAATAAAAATGAAATTTATGCTTCAATTTAATAAATCTTCTTTAGAAATATAGGACGGGACTTCCTGGTTAAGATGGCAGCTGAGTAAAAAGCAGCTGCATAACCTCTCCTAACTGAAACATATAGGACTCCTCAAAAAGACATAAAAACAAATCCAGAGGAACGAAGGGACTCCACAACAGGGCGCAGCATTGAAGGTACGTGGAATTGGGGCATTTCCATGCTATAAGGGGGTAAAATAGCTCTCACTAAAAAGCAAGTTGAGCAACCCCTCCCCCACCCCACACCACCTGCAGTGCCAAAGCCAGCGCACAAGAGCTAGAGCAAGCTTGGGGCACTCATTAAGTCCTTGGCAGCTACCTGGGGTCACCAGGGCCTGTTCCTGATAGCAGCAAGACTTAAGACCCCAAGAGGCTAAAGAACACGCATGGACTTTGAACTCAGACCCTGAGCACAGGCCCAAGTGCAGGCTCTTGAGTCCACAGATCCTGAGTGCAGGAGCAGACTTGGATCCTGAGCACAGGAGTGAACCTTGAGTGAGGACCCAGTGCAGAAGGGTGCAAGACTGTGAAAAAAGTGCCTGAAACTATTAAAGGAGGCTCAGACAGAGGAACAAAGAAAGGTGCCGCCAGGAGGCTTGAACCTGAGAACAACGAGATCTGAGACTTCAGGAGCCTAGAGAGCGCAAACAGACTCTGGGTGTGAGGAAAAACCTGAGAGGGCACAGGGCTAACAATGGCAAGCCATTCTCAAGAACCCCAAAAGAGAAAGATCATCAAGAAGAAATCTGTAACACTGGACAACATTTACACAGAGAAAGTCCAGATAGCAGAGCAAACAGCAGAGGAGAACAAACTAATAATCACATCCAAACCTTCCCAAAATAATGAAAACTGGTCACAGGCAATTGAAGAGTTCAAATCTGAGATGATGAGAAAGATGGAAGAGATCTGGCAAGAAAATAACAGTTTAAAAGGCAGAATTTCACGATTGGAAAGTGAGGCAAGTCAACTGAAGACCAGAAATGCCCAGATTAAAAAGGAAAACCAAAAGATTATAACTGAAAACCAGTCCCTAAAGGCTAGAATTGAGCAATTAGAAGCTAATGATCTCTCAAGACAGCAAGAACAAATAAAACAAAGTCAAAAGACTGATAAAATAGAAGGAAACATGAAATATCTCAATGAGAAATTGACAGACTAAGAAAACAGAGCTAGAAGAGACAATTTGAGAATCATTGGTCTTCCTGAAAAAACAGAAATTAATAGAAATTTGGACTCCATACTAAAGATAATTATTCAGCAAAATTGCCCTGAAGTTCTACAACAAGAGGGCAATATAGACATTGAAAGGATCCATATATCACCCTCGACACTGGACCCAGAAAAGTCAACACCCAGGAATATAATAGCCAAATTCAAGAACTTCCAAGTAAAATAAAAAAAATCTTACAGGAAGCCAGAAAGAGACAATTCAAATATCAAGGAGCACCAATCAGGATAACACAGGATCTGGCAGCCTCAAAACTAAAAGACCACAAGGCTTGGAATATGATATTTAGAAAAGCAAGAGAACTGGGCCTACAACCACGGATCAACTACCCATCAAAACTAAACATATATTTCAAGGGGAAAGAATGGGCGTTCAACAAAATTGAAGATTTCCAAGTATTTGTCCAGAAAAGACCAGGACTAAATGGAAAGTTTGATATCCAACCACAAAAATCAAGAGAAACATGAAAAGGTAAATAAGAAACAGAGGGGAAAGAAAGAAAACTCATAATTTTTAAATTGCCTCTTTAAGGACTTCAATAAGATCTAATTATCTGTATTCCTATGTGGAGAAATGCTATGTATAATTCTCTGTAGTGAACTCTATTCACTATTATAGTATTCACTATTATAGTAATCAGAAGAATAATTCATAGGCAGAGGGTGGAATACTAAATGGTCTAAGATGATATGGGGCGGGGTGGGAAAGAGGGCAGTGAATAGTAGGGGACACAATGAGAAACTTGAGTGAATAAGAAAAATAGGATATTCTGTTACTCACAAAGAGGGCATGGGAAGGGGAGGGGACAAATACTATTATAAGAAGGAGAAGAAGAGAACATTAAGAGGTAATATTTAAACCTTAATCTAAGTGTAATCAAACCAGAGAGGGAAGAGTAGCCATGTTATCCATTGGGATATAAAACTCTATCTAACCCTACTGAGAAAGTCAGAAGGGATAAACCAAGGGGAGCAGGGGAGTGGGGAGGTCAAAAAAGGGAGGGGAGAAGAATAGGGAGGGAATTCATTAGACCTTTAAAAATAAAAAGAGGAGAATAATAAGGGAGGGGGCAGAAAGGGAAGTTAATCAAGGGAGGGGATAAGGGATACTGGCTTAAAGCAAACCACTGGTTTAAAAGGAAATAGTGTAAGAAGAAGAGGTAGGAATAGGGGAGGATACAAAAATGTCAGCGAATGCACAACTGATAATTATAACTCTGAATGTGAATGGGATGAACTCACTCATAAAACGGAAGCAAATACCAGCGTGGATTAGAAACCCAAATCCTACCATATGTTGTCTACAAGAAACATATATGAGGTGGGTGGACATACTCAAGTTTAAGGTTAAGGGCTTGAGCAAAATCTTTTGGGTGTCAAATGAGAAAAAGAAGGTAGGAGTGGCTATTATGATTTCTGACAAAGCCAAAGTAAAAATAGATATGATTAAAAAAGACAGGGAAGGTCATTACATCCTGATTAAAGGCAGCATAAACAATGAGGAAATAACACTGCTCAATATGTATGCACCAAGTGGTATAGCATCCAAATTCATAAAGGAGAAACTGGCAGAGCTCAAGAAGGAAATAGATAGTAAAACCATAATAGTGGGAGATCTAAATATTCCTCTTTCAGATCTAGATAAATCAAACCAGAAAAGTAAGTAAGAAAGAGGTAAGAGAGGTGAATGAAGTCCTAGAAAAATTAGATTTAATTGATATGTGGAGAAAAATAAATAGGGACAAAAAGGAATACACCTTCTTTTTAGCTGCACATGGTACATTCACAAAGATTGACCATGTAATATGGCATAGAAACATTGCAAACAAATGCAAAAGAGCAGAAATAATAAATGTAACCTTCTCAGATCATAATGCAATAAAAATAATAATTAGTAAGGGCACCTGGACAGGCAAATCAAAAACTAATTTGAAATTAAGTAATATGATTCTCTAAAACCAGTTAGTCGAAGAAATCATAGAAACAATCAACAATTTCATTGAAGAAAATGACAATGATGAGACATCCTACCAAACTCTGTGGGATGCAGCCAAGGCAGTTCTCAGGGGAAAATTTATATCCTTGAGTGCATATATTAACAAATTAAGAAGGGTAGAGATTAATGAATTGGGCATCCAACTTAAAAAATTAGAAAGGGAGCAAATTACAAATCCCCATATGAAAACTAAATTAGAAATATTAAAAATCAAGGGAGAAATTAATAAAATCGAAAGTAAAAGAACTATTGAATTAATAAATAAGACTAGAAGCTGGTATTTTGAAAAAACAGATAAAATTGACAAAGTACTGGTCAATCTAATAAAAAAAAGGAAAGAAGAAAACCAAATTGATAGTATCAAAGATGAAAAGGGAGACCTCACCTCTAATGAAGGGGAAATTAAGGGAATCATTAAAAACTATTTTGCCCAATTATATGGCAACAAATATAACAATTTAGGAGATATGGATGAATATTTACAGAAATATAAATTGCTTAGATTAACAGCAGAAGAAATAGGATACCTAAATAATCCCATACCAGAAAAAGAAATTGAACAAGCCATCAAAGAAGTCCCTAAGAAAAAATTGCCAGGGCCTGATTGATTCACAAGTGAATTCTATCAGACATTCAAAGAGCAACTAATCCCAATACTATACAAATTATTTGATATGATAAGCAAAGAAGGAGTCCTACCAAATTCCTTTTATGACACAAATAATGGTACTGATTCCAAAGCCAGGGAGATCAAAAACAGAGAAAGAAAACTATAGACCAATCTCCCTAATGAACATAGATGCAAAAATTTTAAATAGAACACTAGCAAAGAGACTCCAGCAAGTAATTACAAAGATCATCCACCAGGACCAGATGGGATTTATACCAGGAATGCAAGGATGGTTCAACATTAGGAAAACCATCCACATAATTGACCATATCAACAGTCTAACAAACAAAAATCACATGATTATCTCAATAGATGCTGAAAAAGCCTTTGACAAAATATAGCATCCATTCCTATTGAAAACACTGAAAAGTATAGGAATAGAAGGACCTTTCCTAAAAATAATAAACAGTATATACCTAAAACCATCAACAAGCATCATATGCAATGAGGATAAATTAGAAGCCTTCCCAATAAGATCAGGAGTGAAACAAGGATGCCCATTATCACCTCTATTATTCAACATAGTACTAGAAACACTAGCAGTAGCAATTAGAGAAGAAAAAGAAATTGAAGGTATCAAAATAGGCAATGAGGAGACTAAGCTATCGCTCTTTGCAGATGATATGATGGTATGCTTAAAAACTCCTAGAGAATCAACTAAGAAGCTGATAGAAATAATCAACAACTTTAGCAAAGTTTCAGGATACAAAATAAATGCACATAAATCATCAGCATTTCTATATATTTCCAACACATCACAACGGCAAGAGGTAGAAAGAGAAACACCATTTACAATCACCCTAAACAATATAAAATAATTAGGAATCTCTCTACCAAAACAAACACAGCAATTATACGAAAACAACTACAAAAAACTTTCCAAACAAATAAAACTGGATCTCAACAATTGGAAAGCCATTGATTGCTCATGGGTAGGAGGAGCTAACATAATAAAAATGACCATTCTACCCAAATTAATGTATCTATTTAGCACCATACCTATCAAACTACCAAAAAACTTCTTTACTGAATTAGGAAAAACTATAACAAACTTCATATGGAATAAAAAAAGTCAAGAATATCAAGGGAAATAAATGAAAAAAATGTGAAGGAAGGGGGCCTAGCAGTACCAGATATTAAACTATACTATAAAGCAGCAGTCATCAAAACAATATGGTACTGGCTAAGAGACAGAAGGTAAGATCAGTGGAATAGACTTGGGGTAAATGACATCAGCAAGACAGTGTATGATAAACCCAATGAGCCCAACGTTTGGGTCATCAATCTACTATTTGACAAAAATTACTGGGAAATTTAGAAAACCATATGGGAGAGATTAGGTTTAGATCAACATCTCACACAAGATAAATTCAGAATGGATGAATGACTTGAATATAAAGATGTAAACTATAAATAAGTTAAGTGAACACAGAATAGTATACTTGTCAGATCTGTGGGAAAGGAAAGATTTTAAAACCAAGCAAGAGTTAGAGAAAATTACAAAATGTAAATTAAATGGTTTTGATTATATTAAACTAAAAAGCTTTTGTAAAAACAAAAACAATGTAGCCAAAAATCAGAAGGGAAACAACAAATTGGGAAAAAATATTTATAACAAAAAACTCTGACAGGGGTCTAATTACTCAAATATACAAGGAGTTAAATCAATTGTATAAAAAATCAAGCCATTCCCCAATTGATAAATGGGCAAGAGACATGAATAGGCAATTTTTAGGTAAAGAAATCAAAATTATCAATAAGCACATGAGAAAGTGTTCTAAATCTCTAATAATTAGAGAAATGCAAATCAAAACAACTCTGAGATATCACCTCACACCTAGCAGATTGGCCAAAATGAAAGAAGGGGAGAGTAATGAATGCTGGAGGGGATGTGGCAAAATTGGGACATTAATGCATTGCTGGTGGAGTTGTGAACTGATCCAACCATTCTGGCTGGCAATTTGGAACTATGCTCAAAGGGCTATAAAAGAATGCGTGCCCTTTGATCCAGCCATACCATTGTTCGGTTTGTACCCCAAAGACATCATAGATAAACAGACTTATACGAAAATATTTATAGCTGCATTTTTTGTGGTGGCAAAGAACTGGAAAAGGAGGTTATGTCCTTCAATTGGGGAATGGCTGAACAAATTGTGGTATATGCTGGTGATGGAATACTATTGTGCTAAAAGGAATAATAAACTGGAGGAATTCCATGTGAACTGGAAAGACCTCCAGGAACTGATGCAGAGCGAAAGGAACAGAGCTAGAAGAACATTGTACACAGAGACTGATATACTATGGTAAAATCGAATGTAATGGACTTCTGTACTAGCAGCAATGCAATGACACAGGACAATTCTGAGGGATTTATGGTAAAGAACGCTACGCACATTCAGAGGAAGAACTGCAGGAGAGGAAACAAGAAAAACAATTGCTTGAACGCATGGGTTGGGGCGGACATGATTGGGGATGTAGACTCGAAACTACCACACCAATGCAACTATCAATAATTTGGAAATAGGTCTTGATCAATGACAATGTTAAAACCAGTGGAAATGGGCTTTCAGCCATGGGTGAGGGGGTGAAGAGAGGTGAAGGGGAAAGTAGGAGCATGAATCATGTCACCATGTTAAAAATGAGTATTAATAAATGTTTTAAAAAAAAAAGGAAATACAAGATGGGAGGGGTAAGCTAGGTGGCTTAGTGATTGGGAGCTATGCCCAGAGGCAGAAGGTCCTGGGTTCAAATCTGGCCTCACCACTTCCCAACTGTGTGACCCTGGGCAAGTCACTTAACCACATTGCCTAAACTTTACCTTTCTTCTGCCTTAGAACCAATACTCAGTATTAATTCTAAGATGGAAGGTAAGGGTTTAAAAAATACAACATGGGAACACTATGACTATTCAGCAGATCATATGAAAAAAAATTTGAATCAACAATGTCACATCATATTAAAAAAATCCAATAACTTGTATGGCTGCTTTAAAATAAGCATAGTATATAAGATCAAGGGAGTGATATCCCCACTATAATCTGTCCTCATTTCTATGATGGTATTTAGTTCTGAGCATGCATATTAGGAAGGATGTGGATACTCTACAAATCCAGAAGAGGGCAATCTTGATGTTAAAGGGACTTTAGATTTAGATTTCCTGTATGAGAAGAGAATAATTTAGTGGGTGGACCCAGTATCATTCTTCAAGTATCTGAAGTAAGGTCATCTTGAAGTGAGATCAGTTTTGTTTGCTTTAGACCTTGGAGTCTAAGTAAGTGGAAGTTGCAAGTAGGCCAATCTAGTCTTAATGCAAAATAAAACAAAGCAAAACAAAAAACTTCATCATGCTTGTAGTTCTCTGAATGTATATGAGCTGACTACCCCAAGAGAGTGGATATTCCCTATGTGGAAGTCTGAAGTAAAGTTAGATCACCATTTGTAAGGAATGTTATAAAGAGAATTTCAGTCATAGGATTTGTCTAGATGGCTTTTGAAATCCTTTCAAACTTTGAGATGCTCTGATTTTGTAAAAAGTTTATTATTACTCTGTACCATTTTTCTTGGATGGCTTATCTTTCAAATTAAAAATTTAGCACCTTGTTATTTTCCTCCTGAATTTAATGAATAAGTAGTTGTTTTGTATACAAAGAATTACCTCAGTAATGTTTTTTATCAGCTATTTATAATTTTCATTGATGCATACTAAATATTGTATACTAAAATAATACTTGAAATCAGTACTCTAATCTATGCTTTTAAGTGAATGAAAATGAAATTATTTTTGATACATAAATTTTAGTGCACTTTTAGAATTTAATATGAGCTAATGATTTCTGAATAAATAAGAAAAACACTAATATTTTCACACATCATACAAGAAGAACTTCAGTTGTACTTATTTATAACAGGGAGTGCAAAATTCTCATCCATTTCAACTCCGAGGTGTAAGAGGCATAAGTTTAAAAGTAGGTGTGTAAGCAGGCTAGGAAGAGCCTGAGCTGGAGGTCATGGACTTTTCCCTTGTGACTCCAGTACAGCTTTCTTTGGGCCCTCTCTTGCTTAGATCATAGGAGAGTGTAGACATGTCCTTCCCCTGCATTCCATTCAGAATGTCCAGTTAAGGCTTTTCCTAGCCTGCTTACATACCTACTTTTAAACTTATGCCTCTTACAGAGGGAAGTAAGAGGCTGGGGATGGGAAATGCTCAAACTGTACCACTCTGCTTTTGTGCAACCTGTGGGTCATTTACTGAAGTAGGTTATAAGATTATACCCGAGTTGAATTTTGAAAGAAGTTAAAGGATTTTACTAGGCAGAAGTGAAGAAGAAGGATGTGGAAAAACCTGTACAAAACTCCTAAAAGTAGGAACTGGTAAATAGGTGAAAAATTTTATAATTTTGTAATTTTGTAATTTTTATTATTGGCTGAAACTTATAGTAATGAAGGGCACAGATTTTAATTTAAAAACATTTAGCAAGTCTCTAGTATGCTCAAAGTATTTTGCTAATCATTGAGGATATAAAGACAAAGCTGAAAAGTATTTCTTAAGTAGCCTCTACATGCACTTGAACTGAAAGGTTGTATTCCCAAAGGGGACAGGATTCTATAAATAAAATTATGTTTAGTTTCCCTTTTTTAAAAAACCATCACCTTCTGTCTTCAAATTGATGCCAAGTATTGATTCCAAGGCAGAAGAGCAGTAATGGCTAGGTAATTAGGGTTAAATGACATGCTCAGCGTCACACAGCTAGGAAGTATCTGAGGACAGATATGAACCCAGGACCTCCAGTCTCAAGGCATGGCATTCTCTCCATTGAGCCACCTAGCTGTCCCTTAATTGCCTTTGAAATCCCACAAACATTCACTTATTTCCTTCCCCCTTAATAATCACCCAGATCCCTTAGAAAAGACATTTACTCTAAAGGCATAACAAGAACTTATAAAGCTAAGTCCTCAAGTTGAGAGACACTTTCCCACAAATACACATAGCCTTTGCCAGGGGGAAGATCCTCTCCCCCTGGCAAAGGCTATGTGTATATACATATATATTTGTATGTACTCAACACATATTGCCAGGAAACTGACACCTGTAGATCTTTGTTGTCCTTTTATTCCAAAATCCTTAAGAAGTTATGGTTATGACTTTGGTGAAGGATGAGTCATTCCATGGCTCAGCTTGACACTATCAAGCTTCTCAGCTGAAAGAATTTGAGGAGGAAATGTTGTGGAGGTGCTTAAAGAGAAAAGAGAAGATTATTAACAGTCTTTTTGGGAGAAGGATAGAAAAGGCAGAAATGCAAGGAACCCATCTGATTATTTTCTGTTGAAACTTCTTAATATTGAGATGCTTGTCTTTTAATCTTTCCTTTGTCTTGATTCAGATCTCAAATAGAATAATTAAATGAGAGATTAAAAAACTATATTCATCATCAATCTAGATTGTATTAGGATCTGAATCTTAAAACAAAGGACTAGGTAATAGAGATTATGATATTTGATTTTTAGCTCTTATTAAATTGCTTCATTCCTAGCATTTTAGCTTACTTTATTCTCCAAGAAACTGTCAATTGCCCCATGGAATCTGATCCAAAATTGACATTTATGTTCTTAGACACTATTTGAAAATGCAGATATTCTTACTAGATAGCCTAACTTTTTCTCTGAAGACTGATGACATATAACTAACTAGACCTCTTAAACTGATTGTTTTCAAATAGATACTAAATGTGATAGATACAATGTAAAACTTAAATTAGTATTATACCTTTCATTTCTTTTTAAACCACTTCAGCCTCTTTGAATTGTCTTGTCCTCCTTCACAGTATGCTTTTAATAAGACTTACCTCATCTACCCAACTAGATTGTGTCTAATTAACTTCCCTTGTTGGCTGTTAAAAATAACCTTACAAAATCCAGTGGGATGTTATATACCTAGACACATCTTATACACATGCACAATGTACAAACTCTAATTTATAAACATAAATCTAGAAAAAATAGAAGAATTTATCATTTTTGATAACAATAGTACTTTGGGCAAAAAGGTTACTAAATATCTAGCTTTTATACTGACTACATATAATGTTTTGCTCAGCTTTTTCATAGAATTTAAGTATATTTTTAAATATATGTAATATTTTAATAAAATATGTTATATTTTTAATAAAATATATTTAAGTATATGGGTTTTTTACCTCTAATAGGGAATATTTAGATTACTCTAATTAGATGATATAAGAAATTTAGATATTCTATGTATGATCAGCTATCAGTTTTTTCTACTAGAAGAGCTGCAGAAGAGCAAATATATTTGAAATCCACAGATAATCTTTTAACCTCAATTAGTCAGCAATCTCTAACCTCTCAAATTTTCTGTCATTAAAAAGAGAGAACAAGAGAGACTCACACATTGGAACTAAATTGTAAATTGCACATACATTCTAAGTGGAACCTTTCCATTTGTTCTCTGTCTACTTAAACAATCTCTATACTCCTATAGTTAGTACATCCTTCCAAATCATCTCCTAATTTCCTACTTTCCTTATTCCAGACAAGTTACCCTTAACAAAAGCATAGTTCCACTACTACCTCCCCTTTAATTCTCATCATTATCACATTTCTACTTTCCTCCATTTTGCCACCCATTCTTTCATATCCCTTTCACTAAGAAATTCTGCTTCATCCATTCCCACTATTCACCTCATAGTAAATGAAACCTACTTTTACACCTCTGGCTAACATTTATAAGCATTTCCCTTGTCCCACAGGACTTTGAGTTAGTGTAGTCCTTATTCCCCATTACTCTGATGTCATCACTGAAAAATGTTTCCTTTGAAGTTTGTATTCCCCAGTTATACTTCTATTCCAGTTCTTGTTCATGACATTCACTCATTATGCAGGCATCCTCCCAAAGAGAAGAAAATCATCATTCCAGAGGGGAAGTATGATATAATAAAACTTCGCTATTTTGTTTACTACTTATATATATGATTGATTAACTTCCAATTTCTAGCTCTTAGTTTCTTTAACCAAAAGGTGAGATTAGATTAGAGAATCTTTAAAGTCTTTCCAGGGCTTTATTTATTTTCCATAAATTTGGACTATTACACATTTTTTTCTCTTTTCCCTATCCTCATTCACTTGTTTAGTTAATCCTTCTATATCTTGTGCTAACAGTTTCTTAAAATTTTTAGTACTTATGATGTCCATTTTAATTCTGCCCTCCATTAGATATTCATAATCTTGACTTCACCTTTTATTCAATATTGTATTATGACCAAAATCCAAAACTCTGAAACTGAATTTGCCTGGTCACAATTCATTGTCATTTTCTACCTCTTATTCTATTTTCTCTCATTGATATTTTTGTCCCTGAGTCTCTCTATTTTCTGTCTATTAACCCTACTTTTACCATATTTCTTTTCCTATTTAAATCTTATTTCCATAGGTGACTATTTAAATACTCATGCTTCTCCTTTGTTAAATCCATTGCCCCTCTCTTTCTCTTCTGATCTTTTGTCATTTCTCTCCTGCTAATTCCCAGTACTGGTTGACTTTTACTGTCTTCCTTTTTCACTCATATTGTTATTGGAAAACATTGTTGCTGGAATATTGTTGTTGCAAAACATCAAATGTTGCTTACTGGGTTCTTTTAAATTTGTTCTCTTTAAGCAAATTTGGAGTAGTACTGCTGTATAAAAATCATTTTATTCATCTTTTTTTATCCTTTGCACACTACTCACAACAGTTTTCATCACTCAGGCTTCAAATTCAGATAATTTCATTTCCTTCCTTAACAAAAAGTTTGAGACTCTCTGATGATATATGAATTCTCAGTTCTTTTCTTCCTATGATTCTTATGGACTTTTGTTGCTAATTTATTTCCCCATTTGGGGCATTTAGCTCTCATACATTTATCAGAAATGCACCCAACATTCTTCCATTAGATACATCTGTGAAAACTGCTTTAAAGAGATTGAAGTAATTATTCTCCCTATGTAAGTTCTTTATATTAGAGGCTAATGCTCCCACTTGACAGTAAGGACTATTTTCTTCTAACTTCCTAATTCCCTTCAATTTCCCTTCAGTTTTATAAATATTTATTTCACAAATTATTATCAACAAAACAAAATTATATAATTTGGAAGAAGGAACAATTGGCTATCAAGGCTGAATCAAGGCAGGGTGTCATTACCTAGAGAGGAGGTCTTGCAATCCATTATTGTTTGCTTCATCTACAAGGTTCTGAAATACTTTCAATATACTTGAAAAGTGAACCAACTTCATTTACAATGTCACTTTTTAATCCTTATTTTAATTTTTCAGTTTTTCCTTCAAACTAAATTCTTAATACCATGCAAATTATTTCTCGCATCCCTATTGTTGCTGTCTCCCTTGGGGTACTTGAAGCTTTAGCCCTGTCTACAAAAAAAAGCTATTTCCTAGGAAGACATAAAGTAAATTTCAGCTTTCATAGTATTGCTCAATATGTAGGGAACTGGATCTGACTAAGCATATAGAACCTCTACATGGAGAGATCCTCAAAGAAGTTAGTGGCCTCAGCTAGACTCCTCTTTGATCATTGTGATGCTGTCTCATAATCTCTCAGCTGAAATTGCTAATTGCTCTTGCAGATTTACCTCATTTTTGACCCATCATTCACATAAAACTTATGCCTCTCAGATCTTGGCTGTTCCTCATTCTTTGGAGAAGTTCCATATTAAAGAATTGGTGTTTTTGGTAGTACTAGGAATATAGCTAATTTTTAGCGATGTGAGAATTATGCATTTCAGAAGAGAGAAGTTGGCTCCATGCCCCTGAATTGGTAGAACCTTTTACCACCAATATTTAGCTAATTCAAAATGATGAAGGCTTTTAGAAGGAGTCAAATCTGCCTTTACAAAGTGTTCTTTTCAGGAGAATGAATGGCAGCACCTTTCATGGCAGTAGCCCTTTGAGGGAGATTAATTAGGTAAGATTAACAATTTGTACTATAGCTTAAAATCTGAGTATTTCCAGCTAAATTCAATAACTTGATGTAGGTTATTTCCTCTACTTCACATCTTTAATTGTCGTTGGTAATTTATTATTTTGCCTCTTGATTCAATTCTGTTTCTCCAACATTGGATCCTTTTGCTTATTTGATGAGGAATAACGTTAACTGTTACATGGATTCATTTCTTGTCTCTTTCTATTTCCAAACTTTGTCTCAACAGAACAGACATTAATCTTCTTTACTGTATTGTATACATATGACCTCTTTCCTCTGTCACATTTGAGCTCTGTTTGACTATCTTCTAAGCTATTAAAATGTCCCAATGCTTGGCTTCTTCTGATGGCTAGTTGATGAAACCAGATCTCATAGACCTGCACTTGCCCTCATGATGCTTTGGTTTACATTGTTGAATATTTTTGGCTTCCCCAAGCTTCCCCAACTTCATCCCTGGAGTTGGCAATGTACTTGGGATAGCACTGTATATAATTGAAATTATTCAGTTATTTGGAAAGCTATTTTGAAATACAGATTAATTTATGATAATACATGAGTTGAGACGCAAACATCATAAAATTCCTGTTGTAAGGATGTAATTTGTAGGACTACATGTTGAATCATTCTTAATTGGAACTTTTAATCAAGTTTCTATTATTATATTTGATTTCATTATGTTCCTTTTAATGGAAAAACTTGCTCAATGATGAGTAGTTAAATCAGAAATTAATGAGATTTCTTTGAGAGATGAAAGTTCATCTCAATAATGTTACATTTATTAAGTTCTTACCATATGCCAAGAACTTCACCAAGCTCTGGAGATATAAAGCAAAGGCCAAAATGTATCAAGTGATATTAGAATTAATTCACTTGCAATAATATATCAATATTAAAATAACAATTAAAATATGCTGGTTAGGTAATGTGTGATATAGTTACCTAGTGAATTTTAAAATTTATTTTCTACTTAGTTGTGAAGCAAATTCAGTGAGCACTGAAAGTGTAAATGATGAGGAATATTTTGTCCAAGGAAAGCTATTAAATACATGTAAGTACTTTCAAACTTCTCTTTTTTTTTTCATCTATGCCATACATAAAACCTTTTCTTCTAAAAATTCTAGTATCCTTGAGAAAATGGGAGAAAAAGCTTGGAAAGTTCAAAAAGAACTTATTTTAGGTTACATTAGGTATCTTAAAAATTACAAAAATTTTAGAATCAGAAGTGATGTCTGTAGCCAAATATTCAATGTATACTTGAAGGGAATCATTACTTTTCCATTCCTGTCATTACATTGTATTCTTGAAAACCTCCAATAAGGGGAACTCCACCATCTCTTGAGGAATACTGTTACATTTGAAGCAGTTCAAATTGGGGAATTTTTTTTTTCTTGATATCAAGTCAAAATTTGTCACTTTACAATTTCTATCCATTCTTTCTGGTTCTTTACTCTGAGGTCAAACAGAGTAAGTCTAATTCCTTTGTCCAGATTAAGGCTTTCAAATATTTGAAGACACCAGCTTAGGAAGATAAGAAAAATAAGATTTTATGGCCTACAATCTATCTAGGCAATACTGGATTAACAGAAGAGCAGAATTCAATTTCAGATATAGAATGCACAATATATTATATCTTTATATATTCATGTGGGTTAGTGAATCTCCTTGATTTGTTTTTTTTTCTGTTATGATAAAACTTAAAACCATCACCCTGCCTTCCTGTATGACTTTTGCCCATATACTCATATGAATTCACAATGAAAAATTCACCAATTGTACTAGAATCATTTATTTTTATAGCTTGATATTTTGGGGGTGATTATGAAACACTCAAACCATTCTACAATCATGTGGTTAGCTAATTGTCTTACATTTCTCTGATAGATTTTTTACTTTTTTTCTTTTTTAAAGTTTCTATACTCTGTATGTTTCAGCCTGCTCATACTTACCATGTGATTATCTATTACTCCCTAGTGTGATATTAATTTTTAGTTCTTCACAAACCTATATGCCTTGTCTTGCAGTCATACAAAAAAACTGGTAGAATATTAATATTTAAAAGTATGTCTTTGTTTCTGTGAGAAACTTGAGGCCATTAGAGGAGCTTCATAATTTTCTGAAGTCAAGTCAACTAGTTCTATTCTTCCTGTTTAATTTTGATTTTAATTCCTTGAATTTGTGTCTCAGATATGGATATTGATAGATATATTTTAAAGATTGTATTTTGAACTCTATGTTACAATCTAGACAAAAGACATGTTTAATCTTTTTGTTTTCCCCTGAGTGTACTGTCAAGGCAAACTATTTTGTGTATTTATAGATCTTTTCAAGGAGACTCTGCAATGACATCTGCATGGGTTTTAATAGGCATCCCAACACATTAGAAAGATTGGTTCTGGTGTCAAAGATCCTTGTTTCAAATCCAAACTCTGAGTATACCCTTGAGCAAATTACTTAATCTCTCAGTCAATTTCCTCATTTTTAAAATGAATGTATTGTACTAAACACAGGAAAGGGTGTCTATTAGATGGACTCTGAAGTAATACTAACTCTATTTCTATAATTCTATGATCCACAAACAGAATCTTATGAAAGAATTCACTATCTATAGATGATCTTTCATCAACAAGGATCCTCCTCCATAATGATCACATACATTTTTTGGTAAATGTACATCTTGCTGTTTTTTGCCCTGACAAAAGTTTATAATTACATGGCCATTAAAATTAATTTCTCATTATTTCTTTCAAGAAACTTTGGAGATATTCTTAGGAAATATGTTAGAAAAAAATTTTAATGTGATGCTTTGAACTAGCAATCAAATGCTTTAAAATATGAAATCAATATACAGAACAAAACGTGAGAATTTATACATAGATAGATTAGAAAGAGGGGATTGCATATGAATTATAAATCTTTAAAATACAGCTTGAATATTTTAAAAACTATATGTTAACATAGTAGCCCAAACACTACTTTACTTGGAGTTCTTTCCCAAACTCCCTCTCCTATTCTTTGTATTTTAATATGTTTTATTCATGTTCCTTTCTTGTCTTGCTGTATTTTTCCCTGGTCAAACTACAGCTAGGGTGTTATTACTATATTTGGGTTCTATATCTTAGGATGATAATGGCAAACAAAAGTTCAGTCACAGAAGGATGTTCAGGATGTTGAAGAGCCTACATGATCAATATCATCAAATATTTGAAGGACCATCATGTGGAGTAGAGATTTGACTTATTCCATTTGTCCCAGAAAGCAGAAATAGGAAAATAAGTTTTGGTTCTGTCTAAACAACTATTTAACACATAAGTTTGATTTCATGTAAAGAAGAAATGTCTAATAATTAGAATTATGTAAAAGTGAAATGGGATTTTTGAGGATAAAATTAGCTATTCATCTCTGAAGGAATTTAGGTATAGGATGAATAACACCTTATTATAAATGTTGTAAAGGAATTTGGGTATGGATTACTCGAGAGCATCCTTTGTAACTTCCAACTCTGAGATTTTATAATTTTTCTTGAATCACTATGACTGAAAGTAACCATTAACTGGTGGTCACTGGTAATCCTCTACAAAAGTTTGGAACCTGTCTGATCCTTGGGTGATAGATACAAAATTCATCTTCAGGTAAATATTCAAAGCTCTATGACTTTTGCAGGACTGATTAGACTTATTGTTCTGCTGACAATTGCTTTTCTGGAACCTTGGAAAATTTTAATGATTTTATAAGGTATAAGAGGAGATTTTAGTGGAGCCTACAGGCATATATCTGCTTAAATTTGAAATATTATTAAACCTTCAGCTTATAAAATATGCAAAGAGTTATAGTTTCAAAGAGGGAGAGTAATTTTTTTTAATAGGGAGTACACTGTTTCAAAAATAAAACTTCATCTATAATTGGCATTTAAGGGTAGTATGCAAGCACACAATTATTTTGTCTTTTCCTTTTTGAAATATTGCCATCTTCACTCATAAACACAAAAAATCAAATATATGACTATTAGCTACTATTTCTTTTTTTAATTTTACTCATTAAATATTGTATAAACACATTTATTTAATATACATTTAGAGCAATGTAGAAATGTAGAGGGAACATATATGTACCTTATATAATTTAGTAGAATATCTGGAAAATATTACACATATATGTAAAAGATAAATTCATATTTTGTATCTATCAAAATATTTTCTTTCTAGTAAGGGAATTTTATGGCTAATACTTTTGGATAGATTATTTGCTAAAATGAAAACATCAGCTAAATGAATTTGTCATCATTTTCAAATATGAATTTTTATACAGAAGATATATATATTTTTTTAAACCCTTGTACTTCGGTGTATTGTCTCATAGGTGGAAGAGTGGCAAGGGTGGACAATGGGGGTCAAGTGACCTGCCCAGGGTCACACAGCTGGGAAGTGGCTGAGGCCGGGTTTGAACCTAGGACCTCCTATCTCTAGGCCTGACTCTCACTCCACTGAGCTACCCAGCTGCCCCCGAGAAGATATTTTTTAAAAGCTAGGTTAAACTGTACACATAAATGATAAATAATATGGTGTGCTAATACATAAAATTTGGGGGGAACCCAAGAGAAACTTAAATGCTAGTTGAAATATAATTAATATATTATCAATATAATTATATATCCTTGAATGTTTATATATATGAAAATATATATACATAAAAAATCTCAATATATTTTTGTTGATAGATTTTATCTTGATATTCTAGTCAATTTCTAAACATAGAACTTCCTTTCCTAATAGGATTCAGAGGAAGGGGAGAAAGGAATAAGCATTTTTGTTATGCCTAATAGGCATCAAGCATTGTGAAAAACATTTTACAAATATTATCCCATTTTATTCTCATAAGAACCTTGTGAGGTACATGCCATTATTTATCCCCATTTTATAGTTATAGAAACTGAGGTGAGCAGAAGTTATGATATTCCCAGAATCACATTTTACTAAGTGTCTGAGATAGGATTTGAATTCAGGTTTTCTTAGCTCAAGGCCCAACATTATTTACTGCATGACCTAGCAGTATCTTTGCATTGTAATACAGTGAAATGCGGTTCAAATCCCATCTTTGATGTTCTGTGTACTTGACAAGGCTCAAACCTCATGAGTAGGTTTCAGTTTTCTCATTTCTTAAAAAAGAGGGGTTTGGACAAGACTTCATATGAGAACTCTTGCTAATAGTTATTGTTAGTGATAGTATATAATACTTTCTATTTTTGTATTCCACAAGGTATTACCAGAAAGGAGTATATGTTTTAACTTTTATAATCTAGAACCAACATGTCCATGTAATTTGACCTTTTTTGTTACCCTCTAACTGTTCTTATTTCTATTCTTATAGTCATTGTCTATATCCCTCAAGTACCCTTATTTTAATGAATTGGAGAATATCATATGTAAAAAACAACAAACCTCTTTTAAATTTTGTTCGGCAGCAATTAAATCCAGTTTCATGAAAGAATTCTTCTGTCAAGTGAACTCTCTCTTTTTAGATGCTAAAGAATCTTCAAGTTTAAATCTTCATTTTCTTCCTTTTGATCTATATAAGCGATATTGTGTTATCATATTCACCAATAAGCAGGTAAGACTCAAATTGCAGTTTTTATTTTCACTTTTTTTCCCTGACAGCTATCTGAACAATTTATGTAGCTGGTTGTTAAGACTAGGAATAATAGTCTTAACAGATTAAATTAATTTAATCTTAAATTAATAACTTAATTAAGTTCCTAATAGTCTTCTGTTTCCAACTTCCTTTAAATGTGTCTTAAAATAAAAGTTGTCCATTAGTAAATAAATGTTTTCTTAAGTGCCTACTATGGGCCAGACACTCTGCTAAGCACTGGGAGTACAAATATGAAAAAAAAACCCTCAAAGGGTTTCAATCTTATAGAGGAAGACTACACACCAAAGGAAGCTCAAAATGTTTAGTGAGGAGAAGAAGAAAAGGTACTCTGTGACGGAGTCCCATACAAATCAGTAAGACCCAAGTTCAAATAGGACCTCAGACACTTACTCACTGTGTAAGCCTGGGCAAATCACTTAACCTGTTAGCCTCAGTTTCCTCAACTTTAAATGGAGACTTTGAGAGGATCCTTTGTTCTTCCTTCTAGTCTTCCCATCAAAGGGCCAGAAGGTACTAGGATAGTGGGCAATAGGCATAATTATCAAAATTGATACATTTTCATAGAATGATGAGGTTCCTGATGATAAGAATTCTTTGGGGTATAATAGAATCTAGCCCAAAGGAAATCATTGGAAATAGAAAAATTTAGACCGCTCTAACAACTTCCTCCCAGTTAGCTGCAGCACGTAACCAGCACTTGAGCAAAATGTCTTTTTTCAGTCCTGAGATACATGAATTCAAAATTAGAGGCAGTTAGCCATATAAAGTACTCTCTATATAGTCATATATACAGCTCTAGTTAAAAGATCTAACAACATAAACACTTACTGTGCAAAAGAGATTGTGCTAGATCGAAGGCTAAAAAAGGCAAAAAATGAAGTAGTTCTTGCCCTCAAGGACCTTACCTTTTATTGAGAAGACAAAAAAATATTTGTGGTATAGGAAAAGGCAATTTCAAAGAGGGAGAGAATCCTAATAGCTGAGCTGCTAGTGGCAGCACAATGGATAGAATACTGCGCTGGAGTGAGAAGGATCTGAGTTCAGGTTTGACTTTAGATAATAAGTAATTGTATGACCAACCATGGACAACTCAATTAATCTCTAACTCAGTTTCCTTAACTCTAAAACTGGAACTATAATGACATCTATCTCACAGGACCGTTGTAAGAATCAAATGAGATAATATTTGAAAAGTGCTAAGCAGAATTTATGGATGTATATATATATAATATATGCATGCATATGCATATATTATATATAATAGATGCTATATAAATAATATCTATTATCATCATTATTGTTACCTAAGCTTATGTGGGGGTAAACAGGAATTCTACTTAAACCTCTGATACCAATTCACCATACATTGGATCTTTTATTTCTCAGATAGTAAAGAAGCTTGCCAAACATATGAAAGAGTCAGTCCCATCTTTTTCTAAGGGCTAAGCGCTCAGCTAATCCTAACACAATTAGACATAGAATTAGAAAACAATGTAAACTATATTTTCCTTGATTTTTAAATTTTAATAATTTTGAGTTGCATTTGCATAGGAAATCACTTTTGTACTGTGAAATGGAACAAGGAGTTGTCTGAGTGTACAATCATATCAAATAACTAAAATTTAATTGTTCTTAGTTCAATATTTCATATAAATAAACATGATTTTAAATGTTTATTCAGTGTTCCTGTTTGCAAAAATGTTAGAAAATCCAACCAATTTTAATAATTACTCATAAGTCATATCCTTCTAATAGAATATTGTTCAGAGTAATTATAATTATATATGGGAAATACCTGTTAATTTAAGTATTAAATTATGTTGCTAAACATCCTGAAACAGTGCAATTATATGCTCAAGTAAATAATCAAATGTTCAAACCCCCCATCTAGTTTGCCTCTGAATTTATTTAAATCTGTGATAGCTGTACTGTTTTAAGTACCACCTGTTGAGAACAGTAAAACAACTAATGTTCCATTTGCTATTTTTCCCCCTGAGTAAAACAGCAGATTTTTCTGTTAATATCATTGTCATTGGCAGGCTATATTTCCATTTTTCTGCTGTTTCTAAAATGAAATTAAATGCAAAAATTTTGAGGGAAATAAAAGGCAAAAGCATTAGTGAAACATTGGACCATATTCAAATACTGAAATGAATCTAGGTTTTCATTGACTGATCTCTAAGCTGCACTTCAACCTTTCTCTATCATGCTTCAGAAACTTGTTCATCCTGGAAGTTTACTCCAGCCCTGAAAAATCACACCATGGAAGTCACTTCTGTCACTGGAGCCTCATCCATTAATTGAATGGCTCCTCCTAGAACCTGCATTTAAGGAGGGCTTTCAGCAGCCAAGTCTCCTTCCTCCCTATGTCTTGGTGCTGGATACCTTTCTCATCATCTTCCCTCCCACCTTAAGCTATCAACTCCTTTCATGTGTTGTCTTCCTCCATTAGAATATAAGCTCCTTGAAGGCATAGACTATTTTTCTTCCTGCTTCAATTTGTACTCACAGTGTCTCTCTCATAGAAAGCAACAAAGGCTTTGTGGACTCACTAACTGGACATTCCATCAAGAGTTGGATCACAACCTACTAGGTCTGTCTCTATCACTATGATTCTTGCCCAAGTCTTTTCCTAGAACATTTTTGAGTTTCTTTCAGAAGATGACTAGAAGATACTTTCCAGCTTTTCCTTGCTTTCTGGATCTAATGCAAATTCTTGTTTTAATATGTCTGTACAGTTTTCTTTCATGATTTCCTAAAATGTAATATCCTGGTTTGTATTTGGTCATTGCTTTCAGGCAATGCAAAGATTCTTAAATTTTCTTTCCTTAATCTGTTTTCCAGGTCACTTTGTTTTCCAGGTAATATTTTCCCCTACTTTTTTCTTTTTAATTAAAATAATATTTGATATTTAATGGGGTCACTAATTTCTGTTTAGCAGATTCTATCCTTGAGAGGGCTTCATCTTTAGGTCTCAGTCTTGTGTCCCAGGACAGAATGTTACAGAACTCATAGTACTAGGGTTGTCTTGGTCTGAGCAAAGTAGAACTAAGGACTGTGGCAATAGGCTAGTTGCTGATCACTGACCTCTGGTCACCACCTGCTACTTCTTTCAGAGATATCCAATCTAGGACTTTCTATGGGAAGTGAGCCCTCTTCTCTTTCTGCTTCAGAACACAAAAGCTTTTTAGCTATAGGTGTCCCGCTCAGGTTATACTAGGAGACTACCTTGTGTTGACTTTGCCTTTGCTAGAAGAGGCTCCCCTTCCAATTACCTATGGACTTTTGATTGACTTTTTGAATAATTCTAGGATAGAAGGAATCACTTCCTGTAGTTTTTCACTGAACTTCTTGATCGTTCTTTGGTCTTATGGGAATTTCAGAGCTTTTCTGGAGTAGTTATATGGGTAGAGTATTTCCCATTCTGGAAGTCATTTTGATAGAAACTGCCAGGAAGTTAATTGTTTTTGCCTTTAGGGGCTTTGATGACTCATGAGGACACTTAGAGTACAATACCAACTTTTAAATGATACATTTTGATTTCTGAGGGAAATTTGGGTCCATTAAAGAATCTTTGCAGTTTCTCAAAAGAAATTCAGCCTTTTTGAATTCTTTCCCCCACAATTCTACAACTTGTTCATTTGCACTGAATGAAATCTCTGTTTCTCTGTGTCTCTGTCTTTCTGTTAATGGACAAGCTTTATAGAATGTTGTATCCTAGACAAAAATATTCTTTTTTTCCATTTAGGTTTTCCAATGTGATTTATTACGTCATACTCTTTTGAGTTCTTATAGATCTCTTCTGCAAGGCTACAATATTCTGATGTTTGAAGCAACTAGCATGGTGTCATCTTCAATTTGGAACATATGAAGGATCAGTAGAAAGTGCATCCCTCTATTTCCTTTTTTTTTTTAAAACCTTTACATACTGTTGTATGTAAGGCAAATGAGTGGTAATGCTTAGGCAGTGGGGGTTGCTACTTGCCCTGGGTCACACAGCTATGAAGTATCTGAGGTCAGATTTGAACCCAGGGCCTCCTGTGTATAAGTGTGACTCTCAATACACTGAGCTACCCAGGTGTCCCCCACATCCCTGTATTGTTAAAGGACTTAAACCTGATTAAAATACAATCAGAACTTTTTAACACAATAAAGAAAATAAAACAAAACATTACATTTTAAGATTGTCAGAATGTGTCCCACAGGAATCCTGACATATGGATTTAGTGACCTCATTTCTATTTGAGTTCAATGCCAGTGGTCAACAGAATGAGATCTCTCTAAATGGATTTTTTTAATTAAAAAAATGTGATTTGGTAGAGGGAAAGACCACTTGGCTCTTTTCCAGTAAGGTTTCTCATATTTATATATCAAAATCATTCAAGATTCCATTAATAGATACAAATATATAAAAATAGAGGTAATCTTATTCAAAAACCACTGACTCTGGAGTCATAGTATATGGTTAAAATCATGGCTTTGAAATTACTAACCTATGTGAGCTTAGGCAAGTCACTTTCATTTAACTTCCCTTAGATTCAGTTTCAATTATATCATGAGGAGGTTAACCTAGATATCCTCTGAGGTCCTTTCCATTTCTACATATCTATTTACCTACCTATCTGTCTATCTATCTATCTATCTATCTATCTATCTATCTATATACATACATACATACAAATGATATTCATTTATGTAATATATGCGTAAGATAGGGAGATATGTTTGCCAAAGGGATTTTTTTTGTAGGGGGAGTGTCTGAAATATTATTCACAATGATACTGTTAATCCATTTTGAACTTTTAGAATAAGTATATGGTTTAGAATATGTATAACAGTGCTACATTTGCTAGGTGTTAATGATATGTCATAATGTCATTACTGATATTTTCCCCAATTTATAATGATCTTTCTTCACTTATATCTCACATAGTTCTTTGTGTTCACCATTATTTTGAAGTTCCTCTGCTTGTGTCTCTGTCATACATACTTATTAAAATATGAGGTAAACTTTTCCATTTTCACACACTAGACATTTACTAAATGTTTTTATATTTACATTTATTTTATATATTATGTATTTATACATATATTAATAAATAAAATACATAAATATTTTATATTTATATTTATAAAATCCTTCCTTTGATTATTCTGAGGATATTACGTACTGCCAACTGGGAGTTAAATGGTCAATATAGTTACTACATTAGTCAGTCTCAGGCTACAGACATAACACACAGTACTACTATATACACTCCATTGGAATAAAAAGAACAGGAAAAATCTTCAGAAAGACCTTGTGATGAGAGAGACAAAAACATATTAATAAAAACATGATACCTCACAGAGAGAAGATGTAAGATTTTCATCTTTAATGAGAAATGAATATGAATAAGCAAAATCATTGCCAATTTCTATAGCATAAAATAGCTAAATGTAATTAGGGATGAGCTTTTATTGGGAAAGGGAATGGAATAATCACAAGAGAGATTTGAGTGTTTGTATGGGCTGAGGATCAAAATAAATAATGTTTTCATGGCCAGAGGTTTTCTTTGGGATCTTCCTTTTAAATATTGTTACTCAGGGGGCAGCTGGGTAGCTCAGTGGATTGAGAGCCAGACCTAGAGATAGGAGGTCCTAGGTTCAAATCCAGCCTCAGACACTTCCCATTTGCGTGACCCTGGGCAAGTCACTTGATCCCCATTGCCTACCCTTACCACTCTTCTGCCTTGGAGCAAATACATAGTATTGACTCCAAGACGGAAGGTAAGGGTTTAAAAAAACAAACAAATAAATATTGTTACTCACATCATCTGTAAAATGAAGGGTTGGACTAAATGATCTTTAAGATCTTTTCCTAATCTAATGCTCTATGAGTCTATAATTTTAAATACCTTTATAGAAAAATAATATTTCTACATTTAAGGTGATGATATTTTCAATATGACTCAAAATAAGCCAAACTACTAAAATAATGAATACTTATTGATAGTGGTATGGGGAAAAACAAAACCTTTTTTTAAAAAGGTCAATTTAAATATGCCCAGGATAAATCAAAATTTATATCTAAATTAATATTATAATTAATTACAAACCCCTTGTTACCCCTATGTAAGGAAATCCCTCCCGACATAAGGGTCTGCCAAACTTTATGGCCCTCAATATTTTTTCTCGTTCAATTTTCCTCACCTAGAAGGTAACTTGGAACTCCCGTATATGGCCTTTCCTCCAAAGTGACCACCAACTCTTCTTACAAGTGCTTAGCCTTACAAAGCATTAAAATATCATTTTAGTTAAACAGAGAAGAACCCAGAAATGACTCATACTTGAGATTATTAAATATTGAGAATCCCCTCTGTTTTTTCCTAATGGAAAGTGATAGAGTCCCCATGGATCAACTGTGATTCAGTCAAAACATGACAAAAAGCATTTAAGACCCTAGCAAGTGTCAGGCCATTGTGCCAGGCAAGAGAAAGACAACAACAATCCCTGCCTCCAAGGAGTTCACAATTTAATTATTTTGTAGGCACTAAATGCACACACACACACACACACACACACACACACACACACACACACACACACACAAAGTGCCTCCCAAATTACATACACACACAAGTGTGTGTGTGTAATTTGAGAGTCTCTGGCTTTTGCACTTTCTCCAGAAATATTTGGAGAAATATTTTGAGCATGTGTACAGTGCTACTGTGGGAAAATAATGCAGGAGTCTTAGGTAATAGTTATGGCTCTTTAAAAAATACTTAAAAAAATAAAAAATATTTTCTCCCCCTGCATTCCACAGTTTCTACTTCCCACTCCTGAATAAGTTAATATGAATCTTATCTTCTGATTTCTCTACCTCATCATCCAGAAAGGCACTGCTTAACTCAGCATCTCACATCAATTCTTGGAGGCTGTAAGGGCTTTTTACTTCTATCCCTGGATTATTTTCCTATGCTCCACATTCTTTTGTGGCAACAGGTCTACTTGAATATTTCTTCTACAACGAAAAGGAGAGAAAGGAAAAAGAGATGAGACCAGTGGCTCTTCCAAGTTTAGGTGTCTATGACATATTAACGGAGGAATTACTCTCCCTATTGCTTTCTGCTATGATTTTGTCTCCTGTTAACTGATAGCCAATTCCTTTTTCTGCCAATTGAGTCAACTTCTCTGGATGAGTGTTGCTATGATTCTTAAATTTGTGTGACTCCAGAGGATCTTCTATTCCAACCCAAATCTGAGAGTAGCAAAGGGTTGATCATACAAGTCAATTTTGGTATAATTAGTCCAGTTTGAAAAATTACAGAATATCCTCTCAGAATGAGAGAAGTGATATTCACTGGAGCTAAGTATCCTTTGAAATGAGCTACGCTGGTGCCCCACCATCAGAGTGTTTACAATATAATTTTGTTAGGGCTTTTTGATTCCTTTGTTTTTTTTTAACTATCTCTTCTTTTGAAACTTAAATTAACATTCAGATATACCTCTATTTCAGATTGGAGAATTTATATACATTGTGGAAGGAACAAGTACTGTTCCTTTGCCTTCTAGATTCCTCCCAATAAATAATCCATGTATTTTGAATTATGGCCACCCTCCTGATGAAGGTAGAGTAAACAAAACATAATATTTTTAAGACTAATGCTTAGAGACAAGATGAACATATTTCTTTATTTTATTTTATTTTTTATAACCTTTACCTTCTATCTTAGAATGAATAGTGTGTATTGGTTCCAAGGCAGAAGAGTGGTAAGGGCTAGATAATGGGAGTTAAGTGACTTGCCCAGGATCACAAAGCTAGGAAGGATCTTAAACCAAATTTGAACCTATGATCTCCCATCTCCCAGCATAGTTCTCAATCCACTGAGGCACCTAACTGTCCCTCCATATCTTCTTATGATGTAACAACAGCCCTTCAAATCAAGACTTTATCACGTGGATTTGTTTTAGGAGACTTGATTTGAACCATAATAAATCAGAATCTATATAATAATTATAGTTTATATTAAAATGTTATTTTAATTACAGTTATTAATTATATATCAAAGTTATTAGCTTAGATAAAGCTTTGTACAAATTGAATTTATTCCTCCCAATATTGGGAGGTAGGCAAATTATTATTATTTTAATTTCAAAGATAAGTAAATGAAGTAAGAGAAGTAAAGTGATACTCTCAAGGACACAAAGCTAGTGAAGAAGAGGACTGAATTTGGTCCCTATATTCTGAGCCCAAATGCATGCTACTCATGATGAGCAATGGACATAATGCAATTGAATTATATAAAGAAAATGATGCCAATAGTAAACCTTTAGAAAAACTCAATACATTCTGTGTTTGCAGGTTAAAATCTCCTTGAAAATGAAGTTTTTGTAGTATAAAATAAAAATCAAATACTATATGCATCATATGTGAATTATCTTGGGTACCATTTAATTTTTTTAATTGAGGCTTTTTTATAAGCTCTGCAGAACTTTTATCTTTTTATCTTTATTTTAGTTATGAAGGCCTCGATCAGTTTTTTTTTTCCCTCTGGATTTTCCAAGGTTGAGTTAAAAAATAAAACTCAACATCCAGAATATTTTATTGACTAGGATACCTTATTTCCAAAGCACACTGCATAACATAGTATTTATCTAGAATTTAAAATCTTTTTTCTCTTCTCTCGCATATACTTTCTAGGCGAGTCACCCAATGGACAGGCATAAAGTCTTATTCTGAGACAATTAGAGTAGGTTGATGACTATTGACATTTCTGACTTGGAATAATTCTGTTAATAAGATAAAAAAATAATTATAAAGTACATTATAATTTGTAAGGATATTCTTTTTATATGTTTATCCCTTTCTATTTTTCTTTATATTCAATATGAGTACAATGACTAGTGAGACTCTCAATTTGAATACTAATGAATATTAAATTACCAGGATGTAATTGAATGTTAAATGACAAGGAACATTTTCTTTATTGTGAGGGTTTTTTTTTTGGTAAATCAATATATATTGTAAATATGACATGAATATTTATTTAATAAAGTTATCTTAAACTTTGCAATTATTTAAGTGAAAGTTGATAAAATACAAAATAAGTGAACACAGTTATCTATTCCTGTTTCTAACTCTCTTAATTAATAAGGTCAATGATATTTCAATAGGAATTGTTGAGTTTTTTTTTTTTTTCATTTTAGACTTAAGCAAGGATGACCCAGTTCTACATTTGAAATGTGATCTTAATAATATTTTGGAATTGGAACTCAAAGTGCCAGTGGTTAATAATGCCAAGGCAGATGCCCTAGCTTTTGCAGCACACCAGCAGATGTCATCTCTTGAGTATGAACGAAGGAAAATCACGGGAACGCTCAACAGTAGCAGTGTACGAGCTGCAATTGCTCTCTTAGGACTAACAAAACTTGAGGTAGGAGTTGAAGAAAATCTGCCACAATTGATTTTTTTTTTGCATTAGGTAGCTTTGGCTGGTTAGTTAACAATTAATAAAAAGAAAATGCTGTATGCAGACAAACTACAAAAATACACTTATATTTTCCTAAATAGCAAACTTACTTGTCATTGCATTTTTAATGAGCTCAATTAAACTGATGATAAAATTTGAGAAATAAATATTATAATCTTGCTTTAATCTAAGATCACACTTTTTAGCTTTAATATTTGATTTTTTCTTCCACTAAAGTTTTCTTCAATCATCAGCATGTACTACAGATACCTGACTCATGCTTTATTTTATAAATACCTATAATATTAGTGTTTAAACTGAAAAAAATAGGGACAAACTGGGTTCCAGACAGGGAATCACACAGACTGGGGGACACTCCCACACCACTCCAGGGAAAGGACTGACCGGTTAACACAGAATAAACCACACAGGGAGTTGAGGAATGGGGAATGACATTTTGTCAGTTAAACTGCTCTCCTAACAGCCAGGGATACCAGTGTTGTTAATATAACTCCAATATTGGGATCTTGCTGGTTTGGAGAAGACACAGGAAGTATAAATTAACTGATTTTATTGTTGGTAACTTTGGGAAAGTGGGTGAGAGGGTTTCTACCTCTAAGGGATAGCCTACTAAGGTATAGACAGCTCTTTCTAAACTGAAGAGGGCAGAAGTATTGGGGTTCTCACTGTGCTGCTACAAGATGCTCTAAGATGATACAGGAACCAGGATCAATCCTTGCATATCCAATTAAGTCCAAAAGAAAAGCACTAGGGAGTATAGTTTTTTTTCTACCAGCTGTCCACAAGCAGTAGATTTGAACCTTATCTCTACCTAGGTTGAGTTAGTTGCTTGATGGTCTCTTCTCTCAAGTCTTCTATAAATCCCAATCTTCTCAGCTCCTTAGATTTCAGGCAAGCTGGACCACACAACACACCCTCCTTCACTCAGCTTGGCCAAGAAACTCTCCTTTTTCAAACCTCTGGCTTCATTTCATTCATGGAATGTCCATGCATTAAGTCCAGAGCTTCCTCCAAGCTATCAGTTCTCTGTCTTACCTTAAGTCTATATCTATATCTATAATTTCCCTATAACAAGACACACTGTGCAGGTGATCCTAGGTTGTTTGATTTTTTTTAAACCCTTACCTTCCATCTTAGAATCAATACTATGTATTGGTTCTAAAGCAGAAGAATGGTAAGGGCTAGGCAATGAGGGTTGAGTGACTTGTCCAGGGTCCTACAAGCTAGGCATTGCCTTAGGCCAAATTTGAACCTAGGAACTTCCATCTCTATGCCTGGTTCTCAATATGCTGAGCCACCCAGCTATCCCCAAGGGTGATCCTAGGTTTTTTTTTTTTTTTTTTTTTTTTTTGTTTTGTTTTGTTTTGTTTTTTGCATTTAAAATTTTATTTTTTAGAAAAAATTTCCATGGTTACATGATACATATTCTTACTTTCCCCTTAACTCCCCTTCCCCCCCCCCACATTGCTGACCCACATTTCCACTGGTTTTAACATGTGTCATCAACCAATACCTATTTCCATATTACTGATAGTTGCACTGGTGTGATCCTTTCAAGTCTACATCCCCAATCATGTCCGCATCAACCCATGTGTTCAAGCAATTGTTTTTCTTCCTTGTTTTTCCTCCCACAGTTCTTCCTCTGAATGTGGGTAGCTTTTCCATAAATCTTTTTTTCCATAAGTTCTTTTCCATAAATCCCTCAGAATTGTCCTGGATCATTGCATTGCTGCCAGTACAGAAGTCCATTACATTCAATTTTACCAGTGTATCAGTCTCTGCATAAGCAGATAGAGATCTTAGGAATAGTATGAATGAAGGAGGGATCAGGGGCCCAAGGCCTAAGCCAGTTAAGTTGGTGAAGGAGGAACACCCACTCCTCTCACAATAGCTATTGATTCAATCAATCCCCCTTCTCTCTCTGACAGGCTTGGTTGCATCAGCCTGTCAGTTGCTTCCTTCCAACAGTTGCTCAGGTTGGGACCCCTTGAGAGGTTAGGTATATGGTTAACCTCACTAGACCCAACCTGGGGTTGGATTAATTGTTAATAGGCTATTGATTGGCTTTGGAAATGTTGGTATCTGACTGTGTATTGATTCTCTTTTCCTAAGGGCTGTGATAGAATAATCACTCAGGAAGGCACTTTTTGGTAAATCACTGTATTAACTATTAATGGGGAAAGGATAACAAGGTAATAGGTTTGGGTATTGGGAACCCTATTGCTATTGTTTGGCTACTAAGCTAATCATTGATCAGGACTGGAGATTGCTAGGCTGGTAATGGCTTGAGGTCTTTACCCTCTCACTAACGCTGACCTGACCTGGCCACAGCTATGTCAGAGGATAGGGAAGGCTATTGATGTAGATGTTGATTGATGATCTGTATATTCTCTCAACTCTACTACCAATAATATTGATGGATCACTAGCTCTCTCTCAGTCAAGCACAGGTTCAGGCCTACCCACTTCTTTTTCTTCCACCCTTTATCTCCCTCTGTCCCAGCTATTGCTCCAAGAGAAGTTTGCTCAATTCTCAGCTCTGAGTTTTGAGACCTCAACTGTTGTTCCTAGGGGGTATTTATAGCGTGGGGCCACCCAACTCCTGCCCCTGGCTCATGGCATCTGGGAACATTCCAAATTCTCAACTGCCACCCCTGTCAGTCAAGGTGGCATCCATCTTATCCTAGATAATGATTTTAACAATACACATTTCAGCATACCACTCTAAGGATCCTTTAATTCAAATTACAGATATAAAGAAAAACTGGAGAAAACTGGGTTTGATAAATGCAAGGAGAGAGTTGAATGGAAAAGAGACAAAGAATCTTATTTTAGAAAAAAACCTGAGAATTTATTTTGGTACCTACTTGAACAGAATTCTCATCTGGAGCCTCTTTCCCAACTGATTTTCTAGCATTTATTTGAATAAGGTCAATGAAGAAAATCTGCCTTGAGGTAGCTTTTGGAGAACTCTAATCACTATAATATTTCACCTTACTCAGAGTCCAAATGTTTTGGCAAATTCCTCTCATTGCTCCTATTCCTGTCTTCTGGGAACAAGCAAAAAAAGTTTTTGTGACTGTAGATTTATACTTGGAATATCTGCCTGGGAGATATCTACTCCAATAAGATCTATCCTACTTCACTAACAAGAGTAAATCCATAAAAGAAGATCCCTGTCTTTAAAACTTCTTAACATAAACACACTTCTTCTCTTCCCCCACCCCCCCACCCCCAATACCTCACAGGAAGTAGGATTTCTATTACTTGTTAAGCATAATCAATTTTTGCCATGATCTAATTTCTCTCAGACTTTTTGGATCTATGATCCGACAAGAATTACCTTCCATTTGAGTCTTCAAACTCTCTAATTCTCTATTGCCTATGAACAGGGTAAGATTTGCTGGATATTAAAACAAAAAATAGACTCTTCTACCATCCCTATCCTCCCTTCTACTTCTCTCAGACCTCTTGAAGCTTTAATCTTTTACTTAATGCCTTCACTTTCTTATTAGCCACTTTCTCCTTCCTAAAATCTCTTGACTTTAAGTCTTTACTACAGGATTGGATTTTTTTTCCTTAAAGAACACCTCTTTAAAGACCTTTTAAGAACATTTCCAAGTTGACAATAAATTTTCAATTCTAATTCCTTACAAATTGTTTTAGGACATCTAATCTACTTAGGGCATGCATCTTGAGGCTATTTCAGCATCTGTCAATTTTTAATGTGCTTGATAAATCATAGGCTCAGTCCTTATCCTCTATGTGAACTTACAATTCAACAAAGTCCTTGCATTAAGGAAAATATGAACAGAAGATTTATTCTCATATGGGGCCTAAAGTGACATGTTAAGTAATGCCTGGCTTGAAGAATAAATTATTGGAAAATAAGAGATTTTATTAAACACAATGCAATATCAACAGCATATAAAATTTTATGATATATAGCTAAAATGTACTCCTAGGTACATTTATATTCCTGAATGTTTATATTACAGATAAAGAAAAAGGAGAAATTAATGAGCCAAGTTTTCAGTTAACAAAATTAGAAAATGAATAAATTAATATGAAAACAATAAATTATAAAGATAAAAGGAGACCAATAACATAAAGCATAAAGTATTATTATATTCATAAATCAAATAATTAATTATTATTAATTAATGTTATTAATATAACAATTAATGTATTGATAAAACAAAAAGGTGGGTTTTCAAAATAAAGAAGAAACTTTATTAAAATAAAAAATTTAGTTTTCAAAAGGAGAAATCAAAATACCATGATTAGAAATATATGCAACAACAAAGAAAAATAAATAAATACAACGTTCAGCAACTATTATGTATAACTGTATGTCATCAAGTCTGAGCATGTGAAGAAAATGAGCAAATAATAACAAAATAGAAAATACCCAGACTGATAAAATAAGAAATAAATAACCAATAGAAAATTTTAGAAGTAGAAATTAAACAATTTCCTAATGAACTCCACAGGACCTACTGGTTTCCAAGAATTCCCATGATTTGACACATGCGATATACTTATTCTTAGACTTTATTTCCTTAGACTTCATTGAAGGATATTCAGAAATAAAAGTTAGCAAGTTCTAAAGCACAAGTTCTTTACCTGGGTCCCTAACCTTTAAAAAATGTTTTTTTTTTTCATAGCTCTTGTTGAGTCATTTCAGTTGTGCTTGACTCATTCTTTCTTTCTTTCTTTCTTTCTTTCTTTCTTTCTTTCTTTCTTTCTTTCTTTCTTTCTTTCTTTCTTTCTTTCTTTCTTTTAAACCCTTAACTTCTGCGTGTTAGCTCTTAGGTGGAGAGTGGTAAGGGTGGGCAATGGGGGTCAAGTGACTTGCCCAGGGTCACATAGCTGGGAAGTGTCTGAGGCCGGATTTGAACCTAGGACCTCCCATCTCTAGGCCTGGCTCTCAATCCACTGAGCTACCCAGCTGCCCCTGTGCTTGACTCTTGATATGACCCCTTTTTTGAGTTTTTGTGGCAAAGATATTGGAGTGATTTATCATGTTCTTCTTGTTTACCATTTTCTTCTTCAGTGATAACTATACTTCAAGGGAATTGGTTTCCTTTATAGTCCTATGAATTTAAAAACATTACATTTGGATGAGCTTCTTAGGCTTCACGTTTACCAAAGGTCTACCAAAACAAAATGTTATGTACCCTTGCAAAACTAGTGGCGTCAAACTTAAATTAAAAACAGTAGCCTCTAACCCATATATAAGGATCCTAATGAGATACATATTGACTTTGAAAATCACAATTTGTATTTTCCTTTTTTAGAAATTATTTTGTCAACACATTAATATCATGTAGCAACTATAGTTTTAACAGGCTTGGATTACACTTGGGAATGTTGTCGTGGGCAGCAGTCCTTCAAGCTTGACTTTCCTTCCCTACATGATCCTAAGCAGCAGAGCAGCTGCTTCTCTTGGTCCTCTTCACTCAAGATACGTACATAAGACAGATCGCCTATTAGAGCCAAAGAATCAGAACTCCTGGGGTCATTTGTGACTTACACAGAGTCTCTAGGTTAGGTAAAGAAACCCTGTGAAATGGTCCATTAGGTATAAGTTAGTGATGGGCAAACTTTTTAAAGAGGGTGCCAAAGGAAAGGAAATGCTCATCTGTCAGTCTGTTTCTAAGGCAACTCTTTCAAAGTTTTATTGTATTGGATCTTACTCACTGTATTTGTCAGATTAGGAATAATGTCTCACGGTCAGATAGAACATTTCAGGGGGCTGCATCAGGCCCACAGGCTGTAGTTTGCCCATCACTGCCCTAAGACTCTGGGTTCAAACAGATAAGGCCTTATCTAAGGCATTGACCTAAAAATGTCATTTTTCATTTTAATTCATTGATCTACCTAGAGAATCCTCCTGGACAATCTCCAGATAGAGTTTATGAATGACTTATGTCAAGATTCCTGTGAGTGTAAGTAAAAAAGATATCTATCTACTCTGCAAGCAATCAACATAGCTATTAGATATAGGTTAGCCACTACTTAACCCCAATTAGGTTGCAGTCTGAGCAGGCTACAAATATACCATAGCTATCACTGTCTTATTCTTGGAACCTATGCCTTTCTCAATGCAACTCAAATTCTCAAGAGTTTTTTTTTTGTTGTCATGTCTCATGGCTGACTCCTATTAAGTTTTCAGGAAAAATGGAAATAGGGGGGTGAATTGTTGTCTAACTAATTATGTATGTATCTTCCATGCATTGTACATGGTTGTACCTATTCTCTACATGTGCATATTCCCATGGCCCATGTGTTTTCTGCATGCTTTTTCTCCTCACTAGTGTCATGATAACCTATGGGAGAATATAACTATACTTACATGAATGTTTCATTTCTTTTGTGAATTTAGGAATTGCTTTAGTTTGTCCATCCCATCTTTCCCTATGCCATACAACCACTCATTCTGTTCTTTGTCTCATTCTACCCCAAATCACCTTTTAATTACCCTTCCCTCTCCCTAACCGTTGCTAAACCAATTGCAATTGACACTATCTTCTTAATTTCTTGCCCCCTGTTCTATCCCCAATCATGCCTTGAAAAACCTAAACCCTTAAGGTATTTCACTTTTGCTTGTGTGCTGCTGAGCAGAACTAGAGAAAGTCACAAAACTATGCACATTAAATCTATTTTACATAATCTCAAATGAGCCCTCACTGCAGAATGGTAGTCCTTGTATCTCTTTCTATTTGATTCTCTATCCCAATCACCAACAAGTGCTTCCATGCTTTCAATTCTAGCTCAAGCTTCCTAAAACACTTCCTATCTTCACTCTCTTTCTTGGGGACCTCTCCTCATACTTCATTGAAAAAAATTGATGGAATTTGTTTTTGTTATTTTTATTTTTTAGAAAAGTTATCATGGTTACATGTTCTTACTTTCCCCTTCAACCCCCGACATCCCCTCCCCTACAGTTTTAACATGTGTCATTGATCGAGACTTATTTCCAAATTGTTGATAGTTGCATAGGAGTGGTAGTTTCAGGTCTACATCCTCAATCATTTCCACCTCAACGCATGTATTCAAGCAGTTACTTTTCTTCTGTGTTTCCTCTCCTGTAGTTCTTCCTCTGAATGTGGGTAGCGTTCTTTACCATAAGTCCCTCGGAATTGTTATGGATCATTGCTTTGCTGCTAGTACAGAAGTCCATTACATTCTATTTTACCACAGTGTTTTGGTCTCTGTGTACAATGTTCTTCTGGCTCTGCTCCTTTCACTCTGCGTCAATTCCTGGAGATCTTTCTAGTTCACATGGAATTCCTCTAGTTTATTATTCCTTTGAGCACAATAATATTCCATTTATATAGCACAGTTTGTTCAGCCATTCCCCAGTAGAAGGACATACCCTCGTTTTCCAGTTTTTTGCCACCACAAAAATTGTGGTTATAAATATTTTCATACAAGTCTTTTTATCTATGATCTCTTTGGGGTACAGACCCAACAATGGTATGGCTGGATTCTTTTATAGCCCTTTGAGCATGGTTACAAATTGCCAGCCAGAATGGCTGGATCAGTTCACAGCTCTACCAGCAATGCATTAATGTCCCAATTTTGCCACATCCCCTCCAGCATTCATTACTCTCCCCTTCTTTCATTTTAGCCAATCTGCTAGGTGTGAGGTGATACCTCAGAGTTGTTTTGATTTGCATTTCTCTAATTATTAGAGATTTGGGACACTTTCTCATGTGCTTATTGATAGTTTTGATTTCTTTATGTGAAAATTACCTATTCATGTCCCTTGCCCATTTATCGATTGGGGAATGGCTTCATTTTTTATACAATTGATTTAACTCCTTGTATATTTGAGTAATTAAACCCCTGTCAGAGTTTTTTGTTATAAAGATTTTTTCCCAATTTGTTGTTTCCCTTCTGATTTTGTTTGCAATGTTTTTATTTGTACAAAAGCTCTTTAATTTAGTATAATCAATCATCACATTCAGAGTTATAATTATCAGTTGTGTATTCGTTGACATTTTGGTATCCTCTCTTAGTTCAACCTCTTTTTCTTATGCTATTTCCTTTTAAACCAGTGATTTGTTTTAAACCAGTAACCCTTGTCCCCTCCCTTGATTTACTACTCTTTCTACCCCCTCCCTTGTTATTCCCCACTTTTTATTTTTAAGGCCTAATGAATTCCCTCTCCCTTATCCTCCCCTCCCTTTTTTGACTTCCCCACTCCCCTGCTCCCCTTGGTTTATCCCTTCTGACTTTCTCAGTAGGGTTCGATAGAGTTCTATATCTCAATGGATAAAGCTACTCTTCCCTCTCAGGGTTAATTCCACTGAGAGTAAGATTTAAATATTACCTCTTAATGCTTTCTTCCTATCCTTCTTATAATAGTATTCATCACCTCCCATTCCCATGCCCTCTTTGGGTGTAATAGAATATCGTATTTTTCTTATTCATTCAACTTTCTCTTGGTGTCCTCTACTATTCACCCCCTCTTTCCCACCCACCCCCTTATCATCTTAGACCATTTGGTACTCCAACCTCTCCCTATGAATAATTCTTCTAATTACTATAATAGTGTATACTATAATAGTGAATAGAGTTCACTACAGAGAATTACACATAACGTTTTTCCATATAGGAATACAAATAATTAGATCTTTTTGAAGCCCTTAAAGAGGCAAATTTAAAAATAAGAATTTTCTTTCATTCCCTTCTGTTTCTTATTTACCTTTTCAAGTTTCTCTTGGTTTTTGTGGTTGGATATTGAATTTTCCATTTAGTCCTGATCTTTTCTGTGCAATACTTGGAAATCTTCTATCTTGTTGAATGCCCATATTTTCCCCTGGAAGTATATAGTCAGTTTTGATGGGTAGGTGATCCTTGGTTGTAGACCCAGTTCTCTTGCCTTTCTGAATATCATATTCCAAGCCTTGCGGTCTTCTAGTGTGGAGGCTGCCAGATCCTGTGTGATCCTTGATATCTGAATTATCTCTTTCTGGCTTCTTGTAAATTTTTTTCTTTTACTTGGACATTCTTGAATTTGGCTATTATATTCCTGGGGGTTGTTTTTTCAGGGTTTAGTGTAGAGGGCAATCTATGGATCCTTTCAATGTCTATATTGCCCTCTTGTTGTAGAACTTCAGGGCAATTTTGCTGAATAATTTCTTTTTAGTATGGAGTCCAAATTTCTATTGATTTCTGCTTTTTCAGGAAGACCAATGATTCTCAAATTATCTCTTCTAGACCTGTTTTCTTGATCTTTCAATTTCTTAGTGAGATATTTCATGTTTCCTTCTATTTTATCAATCTTTTGATTTTGCTTTATTTGTTCTTGTTGTCTTGAGAGATCATTGGCTTCTACCTGCCCAATTCTTGTCTTTAGAGACTGGTTTTCTGCTATATTCTTTTGATTTTCCTTTTTGATTTGGTCTATCCTGTTCTCCAGCTGTTTGATTTTGGTCTCCAATTTGCTTATTGATTCTTTTTATTTGGAGGCATCTTTTTCTAATTGCCCAATTCTAGCCTTTAGAGACTGGTTTTTGGCTATAATCTTTTGGTTTTCCTTTCTAATCTGGTCTGTTTGGTTCTTCAAGGCTTCCAGCTGGTCATTTCTGGTCTTCAATTTGCTTTTCAATTCATTTGATTTCCAAGCCTCACTTTCCAATTGCGAAATTCTGCCTTTTAAACTGTTATTTTCTTGCCAGTTCTCTACCATCTTTCTCATAATCTGAGATTTGAACTCTTTAATAGCTTGTGACCAATTTTCATTTTTGGGGGGAAGGTTTGGATATGATTACTTGTTTGTTCTCCTCTGTTGTTTGCTCTGTTGTTTGGATTTTTTCCGTGTAAAAGTTGTAGAGTGTTAAATATTTCTTCTTGATTTTTCTCTTCTGAGGTTCTTGTCTCTGTCTTGCCATTGTTAGCCCAGCTCCCTCTCAGTTTTATCCTCATGCCCAGGGTCTGTATGCGCTCTTTGGGCTCCTGAGGTCTTAGGTCTAGTTATTCTCAGAGTCAAGCCTCCTGGTGGTCCCCTTGCTTGTTCCTCTGCCTGAAGTTCCTCAACAGTCTCATGGAGCTGCTTCCATAGTCTTGCACCCCTCTGCACTGGGTCCCCACTCAAGGTCAGTACCTGTGCTCAGGATCTGCTTCTGCAGCTGAGATTGAGCCTGCACTCAGGGTCTGTGTTCAAAGTTGGAGCATTCTTTAGTCTCTTGGGATCTTAAGTCTTGCTGCTCTCAGGAACAGGCCCTGGTGGTCCCAGGTAGCTGTCAAGGACTTAATGGATGCCCCAAACTTGTTCTAGCTCTTGTGAGCTGGCTTTGGCCCTGTAGGTGGGGAAGGGGGGTGAGGGGGTTGCTTAGCTCGTGTTTTAGTAGAAGTATTTCAACCCCTTTTATCATGGAAATGCCTCAATCCCATGTACCTTCAATGCTGTGCCCTGTTGTGGGGTCCCTTCGTTCATCTGGATTTGTTTTTAATGTTCCCTTGAGGAGTCCTATATGTTTTGGTTAGGAGACGTTAAGCAGCTGCTTTTTACTCTGCCACCTTCTTAACCTGGATGCCGATGAAATTTGTTTAGAGGCTATCATTCTTCCTGATTCCACATACTTTTTTCTACCATTTACCACCACAGTTCCTCATTCACTTTAGTCTCTGATGAAGAAGTAGAATTCCTTTCTAAGGCCAATCTCTATATACACACCTTTGATATACACTTTCCAACTTTTCCACATATTTTCCCCAACTGTCATCCCCACCCTCTCTCTATTATCCAGCCTCTCCCTATCAATTCACTTCTTCCCTACTATCTAAAATCATGACCCTGTCTGCCTTATCTTTAAAAAAACATGATTTGATTCTCTATTTCCACATAATTATCATTCCTTCTATTTTCCCTAATTTCAGTTGAATTTCTTGAAAAAGCTTTCTATATTTGGTGCCTAGAATTATTCTCCTCTCACTTCTAAATCCTTTGAAATCTTGATTCTGATTCTGATTTCATCATTACATTAAAACTTGTTTCCAGTCAGTAATGTTTTCTTAACTGCCAAATCAAGGAGCCTTTTCTCAGACCTCATCTTTCTTGAAATCACTACAGTATTCGACATTGTTGACCTTAAATGCTCTCTTCTCTGAGTATTTCTGACATTGTATTCATTTTGTGCTCCTAGTTGGCCATTCCTCCTCAATTTCCTTGACCAGATCTTTATCTGTTTTTCACTCACCAACTATGAGATCCCCCTAAATCTCTGCCCTTGTTATTTTTTCTTTATGTTGTATTAGTAATTCATTTTTATTCATCTAAATAGCTC
The DNA here is from genome assembly GCF_016433145.1 of Gracilinanus agilis. NCBI lineage: Eukaryota > Metazoa > Chordata > Mammalia > Didelphimorphia > Didelphidae > Gracilinanus > Gracilinanus agilis. The sequence continues at coordinate 395,393,577 of NC_058132.1, read as the reverse complement.
TGAGAGGTTCAATTATCATCTTTATTCAGATGGTTCTCATATCTCTATATCGAAGCTTAGAAATCATCTAAACCAACTGCTTATTGGATATTTTGGTTTGGATTTCTTAGTTACCAAACCAAATGTTCAATTCATCCAACCCAAAATTTCTAAAAATAGAGCCCATTTTCTTTTATCTCTAAACTATTACTTCTCACAAACTTCCCTGTTGCTATAAAAGGCAGGACTGTCCTCCTCGTCATCTACACTTGAGACCTCAGTATTACACTAAATTCCTTACTCTGTCATTTTACATATCTAATCAGTTGTCAAATCTTATTGTTTTTGCCTTAATCACATCTTATAAATCCCCTTTCCCCCCTTACATTGTTATTACCTCTGCTATGATCTTCATCACATCTAGCCTAGATCTCTCTGGTCTCTTACTTTCAAGGCTGTTCCCACTCTAAACTCTATTCCATGTAGATATCAACTTGTTTTTCATAATACCTAGATCAGAAAATGTTTTTTTTCTATTCAAACAATTCCCATGGCTATCAGTTTTCCTCAGGATTAAATTTAAAGTCTTTTATTTGGCACTTAACATCCTTCAAAACCTGGATGCTCCCTACTTTTCTAGCCTTCTTATATTCTATTACTCTCCATAAATTCAGTGGTTCACCAAAACTGGCCTACTTGTTATTTCTCTTACAAAGCTCTGAATTTCCTATCTCTGTATCTTCATATTGGTCATTCCCCATCTCAACTGCTCAACCTTCTTAGTTCCATGTCTTGGAGTCTTTTTAACTTCCAAGAAAGAAGAGAGGAAGGAAGGAAACAAGGAAGGAAAGAAGGAGGAAGGACAAACTTGGGAAGTAGGGATTATTGTTTTCTTTATTTTACAATTGAGGAAACTGAGACAAACAATTAGTCTCTACATATCTTATATATAACTCTCCATTTAGAAATATTTTTCCTCTATTATATTATAATTCCAAGGATGTTTTTTGTCTTTCCTCTTTATCTTTTGTCTTTTGTCTCTGTCTTACAAATTACTTCTTTGTCTAGCATATGTTAAATGTTTAGAACAATGTTTATTAAATGTCTGATGAAATTGTTTGAATCTTGTTACTTCATTTGTAAAGCTCTTTCATTTTAATTAATTAATCAACTCAACTAATTAATTTTTGCTTATTTCTTATTGATTCTGAATTCACCATTAATTAATTAATTAATTAATTTGGGATTTTTCACATTGGTTACATGATGCATTTCCTTTCCCTCCCCCATCCCAGAGCCAGTGAGCAATTCCATTGGATTTCACATGTAACATTGTTCAAAACCTATTTCCATATTATTAATGTTTGTGACAGTGTGATCAATTAAAGTCAACATCCCCAATTATGTCTTTATTGAACCATTTGATCAATCATGTTTTCCTTCTGCATTTCTACTCCCACAGTTCCTCCTCTGGTTGTGGATAGCATCTTTTCTCATAAGGGCCTCAGAATTGTCCTGGATCATTGTATTGCTGCTAGTAGAGAAGTCCATTACATTCCCTTGTGCTGCAGTGTATCTGTCTCTGTGTATATGGTTCTCCTGGTTCTGTTCCTTTTGCTCTGCATCAATTTTTGGAGGCCTTTCTAGTTCACATTGAATTGCTCGAGTTCAATATTCCTTTCAGCACAACAATGCCCCATCATCATCAAATACCACAATTTGTTCAGTCATTCCCCAATCGATGGACACCCTCTCATTTTCCAGTTTTTTGCTAGTACAAAGAGTGTAGCTATGAATATTTTTGTACAAGATTTTTTCCCTATTATTTCTTTGGGGTACAAACCCAGCAGTGGTATTGCTGGATCAAAGGGCAAGTAGTCTTTTACAACCTCTTGGACATAATTCCAAATTGCCTTCCAGAATGGTTGGATCAATTCACAACTCACTAACAACTCACAACTCATTAATGTCCCAATTTTGCCATCATCCCTCCAAAATTTATTACTTTTCTTTGCTCTCATATTGGTCAATTTGCTAGGTGCAAGGTGGTACCTCAGAGGTATTTTCATTTGCATTTCTCTAATTATGATAGATTTAGTACAGTTTTTCATGTGCATATTGATAGTTTTGATTTATTTATTTGAAAAATGCCTGTTCATGTCCCTTGCCCATTTATCAATTACGGAATGGCTTGATTTTTTAATAATTGATTTAGCTCCTTATAAATGTTAGTAATTAGACCTTTGTCAGAGGTTTGTATTATAAAAAAATTTTCCCAATTTATTGCTTCCCTTCTAATTTCGATTGCATTGGTTTTAATTTTACAAAACTTTTTTTTAAATTTAATGTAATCAAAATTATTCTTCTTACATTTTTAATATTCTCTATCTCTTACTAGATCTTAAACTCTTCCCCTTCCCATAAATCTGACAGGTATACTATTCTATATTCACCTAATTTATTTATAATTTCCTTCTTTATACGTAAGTCATTTATTCATTCTGAGTTTACCTTGGTATAGGGTGTGAGATGTTGATCTAAACCTAATCTCTCTCATACTGTTTTCCAATTTTCCCAGCAATTTTTGTCAAATAGTTGATTATTCTCCCAAAAGCTGGGATCTTTGGGTTTATTGTACACTATCTTGCTTATGTTATTTACCACAAGTCTATTCCTTTGATCCTCCCTTTTGTCTCTTAGTACCATATTGGTTTTTTTTAAACCCTTAACTTCTGTGTATTGGCTCCTTGGGGGAAGAGTGGTAAGAGTGAGCAATAGGGGTCAAGTGACTTGCCCAGGGTCACAGAGCTGGGAAGTGTCTTGAGGCCGGATTTGAACCTAGGACTTCCCATCTCTAGCTCTGACTCTCAATCCACTGAGCTACCCAGAACCATATTGTTTTGATGATCACTATTTTATAGTGCACTTTAACATCTGGTACTGGGAGGCCCCCATTCTTCATTTTTTTTTTATTAAATTAGTTCCCTTGATATTCTTGGTCTTTTGTTCTTCCAAATGAACTTTGTTATAATTTTTCTAATTCAATAAAAGAGTTTCTTGGTAGTGTGATAGGTATGACACTGAATAAGTAAATTAATTTGGGTAGGATTGTCATTTTTTTATATTAGCTTATCCAACCCATGAGCAATTAATCTTTTTCCACTTATTTAGATCTAGTTTCAATTTTTTGGAAAGTGTTTTGTAGTTGTGTTCATATAATTCCTGTATTTGTCTTCACAAACAGATTCCTAAATATTTTATATTATCCAGGGTGATTTTAAATGGAATTTTCTCTTTCTAACTCTTGCTACTGAGTTGTATTGGAAATATGTAGAAATGCTGATGATTTATGTGTGTTTATTTTGTATCCTGCAACTTTGCTAAAGTTGTTGATTATTTCCACTAGCTTTTTAGTTGATTCTTTATGTTTCTTTAAGGAGACCATCATATCATCTGCAAAGAGTGATAGTTTAGTCTCCTCGTTGTGAATTTTAATACCTTCAATTTTTCTTCTCTGATTGCTACTGCTAGTGTATCTAGTACAATATTAAATAATAGAGGTGATAATGGGCATCCTTGTTTCACTCCTGATCTAATTGGGAAGGCTTCTAACTTATCCCCATTGCAGATGATAGTTGCTGATGATTTTAAATATATACTGTTTATTAAGTTTAGGAAAGGCCCTTCTATTCCTATACTTTCTATTGTTTTCAATATAAATAAGTCTTTTATTTTGTTAAAGGTTTTTTGGGCATCTATTGAGATAATCATGTGAATTCTGTTGGTTTTGTTGTTGATTGGATGGTCTATTATGTGAAAAGGTTTCCTATCTTTGCATTCTTGATATAAATCCCACCTGATCATAGAGTGAAAAGAGAATTAGACTATCTTAATTTATTTTTAATGTAAGAAATCATCAACCTTTCATTTAATCAATGAAGAATTCAATGTGCCCCTACCTAGCATTTCACTGGGCAAGAGAATTGATAGGTCTCTTACTAGAAATGCCACAAGCACTGCCCCACTTTGGACAGTGCTGGGCAAATTGGGAGACTGTGATTGGTTCCTGTGAAGTGGGAGAGAGAAACAAAGTGACATGGAAAAAGAACTGTAAAAGGCAAGACTGTGAAGCATTCAGTCTTTTTCCTTTGCTTTTCAGCAAGGACTCTCTCTTGATTGGTGCTTCAGTAGGACACTCTTCAGTGTGAGCTCTGGTGAGATTCTTGGTGGTCTTAGCCTCATGTGTACTGAAGATTCTTGGTCAACTTTTTAGCATTTCCTGGCTCTTTGGATTTCAGCTTCCTAATTAGGTCTTTGGATTCTAGTGAGACTTGTTTTCAGATCTGCATTTGCAGTCTAGGATTTAGGGTTTTTGTAGCTAGTTGATTTTTTCTACCTCTTTCCTATATTTCATAATTCTACCTTGTTGTAAATAAAAGCTCCTCATAGTCATTTTAACTGGAGAAGTTAGTTGATTATTTTTATAAACTGTGACCACAATTCAATTATTTTAATTCATATATTTAGTCAAACCAATTCTAAATCTTACAATAGTGAATAATCCATGTGATCACTTGCTGGAGTCTTTTTGCTAGTATTCTATTTAAGATTTTTGTATCTATGTTCATTGAGGAGATTGGTCTGTAGTTTTCTTTCTCTGTTTTTGGTTCACCTGGTTTGGGAATCTGTAACATATTCATGTCATAAAAAGAATCTAGTAAGACTTTGCTTATTTTGTCAAAAAGTTTGTATAGTATTGGGATTAGTTGTTTTTAAATGTTTAATAGAATTCACTCATGAATCTGGCCCTAGAGTTTTTTTTCTTAGAGAGATCTTGATGCGTTGTTCAACTTCTTTCCTGAGATGGGATTGTTTAAGTATTCTATTTCCTCTTTGGTTAATTTAGGCAATTTATATTTTTGTAAATATTCATTCATTTCACCTTGATTGTTATGTTTATTGCAATATAATTGGGCAAAATACTTCTTAATAATTACCTTAAATTCCTCCTCACTAGACATGAGGTCACCCTTTTCATCTTTTTTTTAAAATTTTTTTTAAAATTTTATTTTAAACCCTTAACTTCTGTGTATTGACTTATAGGTGGAAGAGTGGTAAGGGTAGGCAATGGGGGTCAAGTGACTTGCCAAGGGTCACACAGCTGGGAAGTGTCTGAGACAGGATTTGAACCTAAGACCTCCTGTCTCTAGGCCTGGCTCTCAATCCACTGAGCTACCCAGCTGCCCCTTCCCTTTTCATCTTTGATACTGTTAATTTGATTTTCTTCCTTTTTATTAGATTAACCAGTATTTTATCTATTTTATTTGTTTTTTTCAAAGGACCAGCTTCTAGTCTTATTTATTAGTTCAATGGTTCTTTTACTTTCAAATTTATTAATTTCTACTTTGATTTTTATGATTTCCAATTTAGTTTTTATTTGCAGATTTAATTTTTTCTCGTTTTAGTTTTTTAAGTTGCATGCCCAATTCATTGATCTCTTCCCTTTATGATTTTTTGATATATATACTCAGGAATATAAATTTCCCCCTTAATACTGCTTTGGCTGCATCCCATAGATTTTGATAAGTTGTTTCCTCGTTGTCATTCTCTTCAATGAAATCAGTAATTGTTTCCTTGATTTGTTCTTTTACCCACCAGTTTTGAAGTATTAATTTATTTAGTTTCTAATTAATTTAAATCTTCCTTTCCACAAGCCCTTATTGATTGTGATTTTATTGCATTATGGTCTGAAAAAATTGCATTTATTATTTCTGCTTTCCTACAATTTCTGCTTTCCTAGGTTTTATGCCCTAGTACATGACCAATCTTTGTACATGTACCATGTGCTGCTGAAAAGAAAGTATATTCCTTTTTATCCCTATTTATTTTTCTCCAGATATCTAGTAGGTCTAATTTTTCTGACATTTCATTCACTTCCCTTACTTCTTTTTGATTAATCTTTTGGTTTGATTTATCTAGTTCTGATAGAGAAAGGTTGAGGTTCCCTACTAGTATGTTTTTACTATCTATTTCCTCCTTAAGCTCCTTACTTTCTCCTTTAGAAATCTGAATGTTGTACTATTTGGTGCATACATATTTAACATTGATTCGTCTTCATTACTTATACTGCCTTTCATCAAGATGTAATTACCCTCCTTATCTCTTTTATTGAGATCAATTTTTGCTTTTTCTTTGTCTGAGATCATAATTGCTTCTTAAGCTCTTTTATTAAAAATATTTTGTTGAATCTATCATGCCTTTTCCTAGCTGGTAAAATCATACACATTGGAAAGAACCTTATTTCTTTTTTTATTTGAAAAATCTTATTAATTAATTAATAATATTTTCCCATGGTTACATGATTCATGTTCTTTCCCTCCTCTCTTTTTATACCCCACCAATTGCCAATGAGCAATTCCACTAGGTTTTACATGTGTCATTGATCAAGACTTATTTCCATATTATTAATATTTTCATTAGGGTGATCATTCAGAGTCTACATCCTCAATCATATGCACACCAACCCATGTGATCAAGCAGTTGTTTTTCTTCTGTTTCTACTTCCACAGTTCTTTCTCTGAATGTGGATAGTGTTTTTTCTCATAAATCCCTCAGAATTGTCTTAGATTATTGCATTGCTGCTAGTAGAGAATTCTATTACATTTGATTGTTCCACAGTGTATCTGTCTTTGTATATAAGGTTCTCCTGGTTCTGCTCCATTCACTTTGCATCAATTCTAGAGGTTGTTGCAGTTCATATGAAATTTCTCCAGTTCATTATTCCTTTTAGTAGAATAGTATTCATCATCAACAGATACCACAATTTGTTCAGCTATTCTCCAATCAAAAGGCATCCCCTCATTTTCCAGTTTTTTTCCACCACAAAGAGTGCAGCTATAAATATTTTTGTACAAGTCTTGTGGAAAGAGCCTTATGAGCTGTGATGTAGATGCTTACTCTCAGACACTTTGTAACCCATAGTAGCTTTAAATAAACTGTTTCACAAGGTTGGAAAAGTAAGTTGGTATCAGAACATGTAGAACTTAAAATTCAGTAAAGGAGTGTATATTAAAATTGTTATAAAAATAAATGTAGATGTTTTAGATGGAGAGGAGAGGAAACCTAAACTGGATACTACCACTTGTAAATGTGTGACAACAGTGATAGCCCAGAGAGGTGGCTAGGGCAAGAACAACTGAGGCTTGCCCTAGCTAAATGATATGACACCTCTCTCCTTTATAACAGTGCCCAGGCAGGATCCTTAAGGTCAATGGATGATATCCCTTCAGGTCCCACCTGGGGTTGATTGATAGTGTATAATGAGCTCTGTTAGCTTGGTAATGGCTTGTCTCTGACTGTGTATCTCCCTTCCCAGAGAAGCTATAAATAACCACTTCAGGAAGGTACTTAAAAGGCTTTAACTGTATTTAACAAAGATGGGGTATTGGGATTGGATAGAGGAAAATGGGAAACCCTATCTACTTTGATGATAATAAACCCTCAGATCTGTAGGCAGGTATTGACTCAGGATGGTTAGCTCCTCTGATCCAGCCTGGCCACAGCCAAACCAGAGTAGGCAAACTGCTGCTTGATGTTTCAGCTTCTTCTTCTTTGCTAGATGATATGCCTAAACAGTCTTTGGAATATCTACCCATTTCCATCCTCTTCTTCTTCTCCTGCCCACTTCCTGGATCCCTCCTGAGCCCTGGGAAACCTAGATAACTATAAATGATTGATTTCCTAATATCTAGGGCAGTAGAATCAGAAGATGATGGTCTGGGTACAGGTTGATGATGCTATCAGGAACAATACAGGAGGATCTTGCAAAGTTGAGCTCAGCAAGTCTCAATCCCAAAAGACCAGGATCCACAGATCTCCAGTCCAAGGGAAGGAAAGGAACCCTCAACCAGGGCTTCCAGGGTGTTTTATACCCCCCTGTGCCAACTGCTCTCTCCCCTGTCCTCACTGCCTTCTGGGAACATTCTGATATCCAAGGGACCCACCTGTCAATCAAGAGTGTGGATTCCTAGTTCCCAGAGATTCAATATAACAAATCTTAGAACCAATAGGCCAACTTGTACTTTATTAAGTATGATAGTAACATGTTCAGTTATTTCCTTTAGTAGTTGTGTAAAGGATGCAAGGGAATAGAGAAGGATTTGAGGCAGGGACTCATTTAGAAGGTTACTACAATTACGGACCCAGAAGCCAATTCAGTAGTCCAGGTATATAGACCTGTACCAAGGTGATATCCATATAAGTAAAGTAGAAATATATGAAAAGGTATGCAGGTGATAAGGATTTGAAAATTGATTGAACCATTTGGGGGGAGAGAAAGAGACAGAATACCAAAGTTTTGAAATAGGGGGACTAGGATGGTGGATGCCTTTGACAGAAGTAGGAGAGATAGGTTGATGATATTTATGAAGGAGAGCATCTAGGGATGGGCTAACTGGATAGTAAAGGGCTTTTATTCCATTTCACATGTTAATCAGTCAAATGTTCTAGGACAATGATGGTGAACCTATGGTACAGGTGCCAAAGATGTCATGCAGAGTACTCTCTGTGGGCACGCAGCTGCTGTGTTCCCCCTCCCAGTTCCTTCATTACTAGAAAGGCAGAGGGACTCTGGTGGAGCTGCTCCCCTCCCTGTCTTCACTGTGCCTGATGACATTTTTTCACACCCCCCAACCCCTCTATCCAGCAGCCCAATGGCAGCACACAGGGAGTCAGGAGGGTGGCTCATAGACAGCAGAGCTAGAGGGGATCATAGCACTCAGGCCATTCCCCTCCTCCTTTCTACACACCCTCTTATCAACTGCCCCTCTGCATAGCAGCCCAATGAGAGCACTTCCTCTTGCCATGTGTGGGGTAAGGGGGGGTGGGCACACCTGACACTTGGTTGGTGGTTAGGCATGGCACCTGATCTGATGGGGTGGGATGGAGGCACAGCCAGGAACTCCATCTCTAAAAAGTTCGCCATGATAGAGAGAGAGCTGGCCTCAGAGTCCAGATGATCTGGGTTCATGTCCTACTTTGCACATGTACTGGTTGTGTGACTTTGGGAAAGTCATTTAACCTTTTATTACTCAAAAAATTCCTAAAAAATTTAAATGAGTTATGCTGCAGACATCTGTTTGAATTGATAATAGAATTTTCTTCATCTGGAATTCCTTAAATCGCTCAAGTTATTCCAGCCATTCTTTCTCCTAAAAATTTAGATTGATGTGAGGATCCAATAAGATTGTATATGCAAAACACTTTGTATAGCTGAAAGCACTATACAAAGTTTCTGAAAAATCTCAGTCAAGCAATAAGCTTTAATAGCATGAAGTTGTTCTAAGACTTTTGGGACATGCTAAATAAATGTCAGCTATTATGCTGCTCCTGCTGATAATGATAATGATAACTCTTAAAAAGTAATACAAGCAAAGTAATAAATAATTTGTGGTGATAGTCTATATACTTGACTGCATTGAGCCAAAACAGTAAAGATACCAATACAATCCAAATTGATTTATAGGTTTAAAACAATAATAATTCCCTTGCTGAATACAAATTAACTTTGATAATATACTATAGCCTTCTCATGTCCATCATTGCCTATTACATTAACTACAGTTTTGAAGTTTGGAGTTTATAGTATTCAATGATTGTATCTATAAAATACAATTGGGGGGGGGGCGGCTGGGTAGCTCAGTGGATTGAGAGTCAGACCTAGGGATGGGAGGTCCTAGGTTCAAATCCAGCCTCAGACACTTCCCAGCTGTGTGACCCTGGGCAAGTCACTTGATCCCCATTGCCCACCCTTACCACTCTTCCACCAGGAACCAATACAGAGAAGTTAAGGGTTTAAAAAAATACCATTGGAATCATGTGGGTATTAATAACATGAGATTCACATTAGGGAATACATTGGTATTTCTTAAGTGCTTGCCAGCCTTTTACTTTCCCCATCAAGTTCTAATACAGCTTGAGTTTAGTTCTTATCTGAAATAGATATAGTAATTGAGTAACTCTGTGAAATACACAAGTAAATATTAATTTTAAAAAATGGTTTTCCGTAACAAGAAGCGATAAACACAAGTGAAAAAGGAATAGAAAAGATTAAGGATAACTAAATAGATTGAAGGAATGAATCCAAAATGTGGACATTTTCAATTCATATAAGATATTTACACAAACAAATTATAAGTTCATTCTTTAATGAATGTGAGGAATGAAAAGTTATCAGCTGATAGTTTTCAAAGGACATATTGATTATAGCTAGTTTGAGGTTGTTCAAATCCCCTAAAAATGAAAGAAATAAAAATTAAAACAACTCCAAGATATCCATTTAGCTTACATTAAATGTACAGAATAGCAAAAATTGTTTAAAAAATTTTAGAAGACTAAAGAGAAATAGGTATACTGTTACACTATAGATGTCAGGTAACTGTTACTGATTTAATCATTTTTAGAAAAGAAGATATAGCTTTATATTGTTGGATTCATTGATCCTACCACTAGGACTTTAATCTAAAGATTTTATCCAGAAGTTACAAAAAAGAGGTTTAGATAGATAAAAATATTGTTAGTGTGGTTATTTCAAAAATAAAATACCAAATGAAAACCCTGGAAACAACTATTTATCTAATAATTATAAAACTGCTGAACATATTGAGGTATGCACATTTACTATGTTATTGTAACACTAAAATCAACATAATCAATTTCAAGAAATATGAAAAGATATATGTTAAGTAATAAAACATAGATAGTTTCTGAACAATTGGAATGACTAACTTTTTAAAAATATAAAAACTATATAGCTATGCAAAAAACTCAATAGGTCACAGGAAAAGAAGCAAGAATTTTTAAGATTATTGTTTAACTTGATAAACATTTTAAAATAACCTGTATATAATGGACTTCATGGTTTATGCATAATTTTTATTTTGTTTAGGTTTTTAATTCATTTTTATAGTTTATCTATTTAAAATATATTAAGAATAGAGAGGAATATTGAATAACATATAACTTTTTATGAATATAGAATAAACTGCCAGCTTTTACTAGATATTTTGCTGAGTTGTGTGTCATTTTAAAATTTTTCTCTAACAATGTATTTGTTAGTATTCAAGTCATAAAAAACATCTTGTATTTAAGAATCAAATACAGATCATTTAATTTGTCAAAATATAGATCATTCTATCCTTTTCAATACAGAACTTTGAAAAGTCATGCAACCAGCTCTTCTTGAAATGTGTCTATTAATGAATTTCTGGAATGAGATGAAAATAATAGTAAAGATATAAAAAATAAACATTATTAATTAAAGGTCAAATGACCCCAAAATCATTAAATGAAACATTTTTGTCATTTCTTAGATTGAATAATTGAATGACCTACTCAAAGACATAGGAGGATCATTAAATTTAAAGACAATATAAAATTTGGAATAGCTTGTTTAACAGAATCAAGATTCAATATCATATAAACAGATTGAAATAACAATCATATATGTATATACATATATGATTTCTTATTGACCAACTACTTCCTTTTAAAGCTGAGGAAATTTATGACAGGAGAGATTAACCTATTTACCCACACACAGCTAGTGGAAATTAGAAGGGGTCTGAATGTACGTCTTCCTGATTTCATGACTGGAACTCTATCCTCTCTAGCAATGTCAAGTTCAAACACAGACATATCCCTGAGTCCTGCATATTGACTTAAAAAAAACACAAATTAGTGGCAAAAATTGGAAAATTTGGGGATGCCCTTTAATTGGGGAATCGGTGAACAAATTGTGGTATCTGTTGGTGATGGAATACTATTGTGCTCAAAGGAATAAAGAACTGGAAGAATTCCATGTGAACTGTAATGACCTCCAGGAATTGATGCACAATGAAAGGAACAGAACAAGGAGAACATTGTATACAGAGACTGATCCACTGTGGTACAATTGAATGTAATGGACTTCTCTACTAGCAGCAATGCAATGACCCAGGACAATTCTTAGGGACTTATTAGAAAGAACGCTATCCACATTCAGAGAAAGAACTGTGGGAGTTGAAACACAGAAGAAAAACAACTGCTTGATCACATGGGTTTGATGGTGATATGATTGAGGATATAGACTCTAAATGATCACCCTAGTGCAAATATTAATAATATGGAAATAGGTCTTGATTAGTGACACATATAAAACCCAGTGGAATTGTGGAGGCAGGTAGATGTGAGGGAAAGAATGTGAATCCTGTAACAATGGGAAAATGTTCTAAATTAATTAAATATAAATAAAGAACCCCACAAATTAACAATGTTCATGTTATATAGCACTTTTATGTCTTTTGTTAATTATTAATTATTTGCTAATTTCTTTTTAAAAATTATTTCATTATTCAGGCTGCTTGCTGCCTAAGGGCTTGAGTCTGACATCTCTGACCTATACTGCTAAAATAAATGTAAAATCTGGTGTTAAGTTCTAACAATCAATCAATTTTACACTACAAGTTGGGGGAAACCTAGAAATTCATGTGAGAAAGACCTGGAGGAGGAGAGTAGAGGTGTCACTAGTTATATATCAAAATGTTTTTTGGTGATTGGTTGATGACTTTTTATATCTTGCCTAATATATTTGATTGTACAAAAGCTTGTTTTTCTTTGTCAACATTTTAAATATTACTTAGAATTATAGTTATTTCCATGGAAATGATCAAAGAAAGTTTCTTAGTGGATGGGGAATTTAAGTTTTTCTTAAAACTTCTTGTAGTAATACAAAAAATAGACATTGTCCTTTCTATCCTAAAGGTAATAGCAGTATAATTTATATTCTATTTGTATTGTTTAATTGCAGACCCATATGCTTTTTCATAATGCAAAGTCTAAATCAGTTTTATATTCCACGGAATTAAGCCTTCCAGAACACTTTGATATCCCCAAGACAATCTACATTCCTCCTTCTCCACACGGGAAACTTAAAACATTACAGATGGAAGATACTTCAAAATACCAACAAGCAGGTAGGCAACTAGCCAATACTTCTCCTTGTCTACTTTTTATACGAACTTGATATTCAATCATAATAATGATCCATAAGATTGTTTAGCATATAAATTTCTACTCTGTTATTAGAATCATACTAAATTCTGTATCGTATAAAAGAAGGAAACAAAGGCCCATCTTTTTAATATTTATTGTTATGTTTTTATGAAACATGTAAGATCTCAGTCTCTTAAGAACTGAAAATTTTATATTACCTATAGTTTAATGAGCATAATACAACCTTCAACCAATGAGAATCTTGAAAGAACAGAAGTTAATAATATCATCAAAGAAATGTATGATAAGGAAGAAAAAAATGGACTCATCACATGATAAGCGTGAAGAATGACAAGTGGTTATCCTATGCACCACTTCCATTTTTGTAGTATCTAGAGAAAGTGAGGAAGGTTTCTGGCACCATATTCCCTGTGATGAATTTATGGGAGATTTTGGACAAAAGAGAACCATATAATCAGAAATGAAAAGTTTGCAACTATCATTGGAGAGAACATCCAACTAAGGAAATCATAGAACAACTAGTTGAGTGTCTGATATAGCCCCTGCCAGTATAGTGTTCATAATCTACTTGGGGGATAAGATATAAGTACATGAAACATTAAAAAGCAGAATGGCTCATATTACACATACACACATTTATATATATATATATACATATATAGAGATAGATATAGATATCAGTAGATAGATATTTAGAGCATAGAACAAAATAAAAGGTATAATTTTGTTCTGTTACTAGCTGTGACTATATGACCTTTAGTAAAATCACTTCAAATTTCTGGGTCTATTTCCTCACCTGAAAAATGAAGATGTTGGACCGGATAACCTTTAATATTCCTTCTAATTCTAAATTATGTGATCTCATCTGATATACCAATAAAGCAGTTTAAAAATATCATGAGTAACATAATAATTTTTTGTGCATTCATGCCCAAATCTTTGTGATCCATTAAAATTTCCTTGGCAGGGATACTGGAATGGTTTGCCATTTCCTTCTGCACCAGCTCATTTTACAGATAAGGATATTGAGGCAAGTAGGATCTAATGATTTGGCTCGGGTCACAGAGCTAGTAAGTGCCTGAAAATGGTTTTGAACTCAGGAGGACTAATAATGTCAGCAGCAATTAAAATAAGACGTGACATTTCATGCCTATCCTGAAATTCATTATTACCCATCTAAAACAGAACTAAATATTACTTATGAATTAATAAAGGAGCAAATCAAAATAAAAATTTTATGTAATGAATGACATAAAGCTATTTGGCTCCTTTGTCCTAAAAATTCATTCAACAGTTCCTTTATTTTAAGATATATTTTTCCTAATGGAATCAAAATGTCATTTGAAATCTAGAAACATAAAATTCTATACATATGCTGAAGAAATAAAAAAAGGAATATGTTTGAAATTAGGGATCAAACTGAATTAATAGATAATGGCAATACTTATAAATGCATTGGTTTCCTCTAAGCATGACTTATAGCATGTGAAGTTATTAAAGATAAAGTGGTGGCTGAGTATATTAAGAGACTGGCATCCTGATATCAATGTTAAGTGATAAGAAGATGTTTAAAGTAATTTATATTAATGCCAATAGATTTTACACCTTCACCTAATACCGGGATTAACATATGCTTTGGGCATGATGATGCCCATGAACAGAAGTCTCCAAACAAAAGTCCAATATGTAAACATGCAGACTGATGTGGAAAGCCAATAAGAGAATAGATAAAAATCTGAGACTCCTCTTTTGACCCCTTTTGTGATCCTTTTGATTTCTTGTTGAAAAGTATTGTGGCCTTATTGAAAAGCTTTAAGTTCCTATCAAACCTGAATTTAAAGGGTTAACACTGTTAACACAGCAAGGAATGCTGCTGCCTGGTATAACCAAGGCCAAAATCAGCGGGGGCATTTTGACCCCGAGAGGGATGCTCCCCAACTTTGTTTCCTGATAAGAACCTAGTCAAAATTCAGCCTTGGCCTTGGTCTATTCTGAAGCCAATGTTTTGTGTTTTGATGTAACATAATTTGTAACTTCTGCTTATCTGCAAAGTTTCGGTGGGGGGGGTTCTTTTGTGTGAAATGAGTCTTGAAATATATATATAATAAACTCCATGCTCCTGGAGCCAGAACTGGAAGCATGAGGTAAAAGACAACTCCCTTGTTCTGTCCTTATTTCCTTATCAACTAAACTGTCCTTATCAGATTATCAGAGATGATAAAGAGATCTCAACAGACTGACAATATTTAGGTCTTATGAGCCAAAATCATTTATAGAAAAATCAGAACTTCCTCATCAAAAAAGAGAATGAAGAATGACAACTATTTTTAGAGCACAAAAAAGCTAGAAGTGTACAGAAATGCTTTTGAACTAAACAGATTTCCCATCAAAAAGCAACTGTAATGATTGGTAATAGGTATAGATTATTACATTTGCTTCATGCAAGTGTAAAGAACTGAATCATTTCTACTCTTAAAGAGCTTACATCACACCATGGATGACAACCACTTATACTTGGGCAATAATATGTTAACAAAGAAATGTCAGACATACAGCTGATTCAAGCAGATTTATTTATAGAAATGGAGGGGATTGTGAAAGAAATTCAGGATCAGGTTTTTACTGTGAAAAATTGCAGAAAGATTATCATTAAGGAGCCCAAACTTAATGATCATTTCAAATTAAATGATGAAGTGATGGATACTGTATAATATATCACTGATGTCCATTGGAAAAAATGAACATCCACTTGATACCTAGATAGACTTTATCAGGTATTTAGAATTGGACAACAGAATCCTAACTGAAGAAATCACAAATGCAAATACCAAAATATTATTCAGAATTCAACAATTAATTATTGTGGAACCAGACACTCTTTATAAACAAAATTATTACTTACATCCAACTAGTAAGATTCTTCAATAGATCCACCATTGCAAATATTCATATTTTCCAAACTATGAGTGAAAGACATTATAAATACACAGAGTTCTCTGGCCTCAGACAAGTAACTAGCTGTTTGCCTCTGTTTCCTCATCTGTAAAATGAGCTGGAGAAGAAAACAGCAACACTCCATTATTTTAGAAGAGATTAAAATTGTTTCAGAAAAGGTTAATATATTTGTCATCCTTGTAGTCCTGTCTCCTAGTGGAGTCATCCTGAAAATTCTTTCACTGAGTCTACTGAAGATCAACTCACTTCCTGTTGCTTTATTATTAATAGAAGTTATTTTATCCATCTGCACAATAGTTCATAGAACATTAAATATACAAGAAAAATAGGATTATGAGAAGATGAGAAAGATGAAAAAGAATGATAAGAATAACAAGTAACAATAATGTAGGTAACCTCTCACATTGAAATCATATAGTTTTATAAACTGTTTCCTCTTAACTTTCTGAGGAAATAGTACAAAGAATAACACTTTACTTCCATTTTGTAGATGAGCCAACTGAGGCTCAGAAAGGCGTGCTTATTTACCTGAGGCTGTCCAGTTAGCATTAGATCCAGAATCTAATCCAGGTATTCTGATCATAAATCATCTGCTCTTTTTTGTTATCTTGGAGTTAGAGAAGAGAAAAGTAAGTATGAGATGGAATTATCTAAAAAATCTTCATGAAAGAAGTGATTTTTCAGCTGAGCCTTGGAGAGAGTTGATTCTGAATAAGCAGAGAGGAGAGAAAAAGGATATTTCATACGTGGGTAATGATTTAATAGTTGATAATTTTTATGCAGTCGAACAGGGTCTATACTATTATTTACTTATTGTTGTGAGGATTATTTAGGTATTAGATTATATATAGTTAATGTGGACCTGGCAGGAAGGGCTGGAGAATTTCACATGGAATGGGGAAGCAGGAAATGGCTTGTACTGTCTGAGAAGGACTCCATGGTGGGAGTTACAGGCAGTAACTGATTCCCTGGGATCCTGGAGTGTGGTGAAGGCTGGAAGCAGAGGACATCAGTCCTGCACAACAGCACTGAGTAGGGAGTGATCTGCGATCTGGTGGACAACTTGCAGGCTCCTCTCCCTACTGGGCTGCTTTGGATCATGAGTTCTGGAGGAGTTGGTTCCTGGCATGCTGAAAACCTCTCTGTGAGGATTCCCACTCCAGTCCTATTATTCTCCAGGCCCTGCCTGGCTTAGTTTAGTGTAGTCAAGTCCTTCCCCTGACCCTGTGGTTTGCCCTTAGCTTGTAAGAGTAGAATCCCTTATTCCCATCCTTTATTATTGTTTCCCTCAATTAAACTGTTAAAAACTTTTACCTTTTGCCTGCTGGTTCCATAGGCCCTTGCCTAGGTGGGCTGAGAGACTGTTGGCCTAACTGCCATTCCTGGGGACAGTTTCCCCAGCCTGTTTGGTCCTGTCCATCTGACATTCCTGTCTCTCTCACCCCAGTGTGAACCCACAAATAAGAATAGTTAACATCCCTCCAATCCTCCATTACATTATGAATTATTCAAATTACCTGTTTCTACTCTTATTCTCTAGTATGAAAAAATGCTCTTGAATATTTGTGATAGTTAAAGCAAATGTGTGAAATTTAATCACTCTCGCTGAAACATTTTTGACCTTTTTGGTTTGTTTCCCTTCTTTTTTCATGCTCCTAGACAAGATGTGATAATATTTATACTATTTTATCATATAGACCCTTTAAAAACCAAATCTACTTTTAGGGACTCTGATTTATGATTTTTATTATATTGAAATGAGAAATTATTGATATTGGATTGAAATAATGATGCATTTGACATTGTTATTTGAATACAATAGGGGTATAATTTAAGTTTCAAGTTGCAAGAAGTGATATCACTATAAGTAATAGAAAAATTTCTGAATTTGACTTAATGAAATGGCAATTTTTTTGGATTTTCTGATGGTCTTTATCTCTAAAATTTACAGGTTATGTTTAGTATATTTTTATTTAATATATCATGCTGACTTTTATATTTACAATTTTATAACATCCATTGAAATAACTGGTGACATTAGGATATTTAAGCTAGGGCTGTTAATTATTAGTGGTTCTAAGTACAGTTTCTTAATTTTAGATTAAAGAAAAATATATTTCTTAAATGGAAAATTATTCAAATATTTTATAATTTAATTTCTTTGTGGGAATTCCTAGATCATAACTAAATGTGTCAAAATAATATTGATTTAAAAGGAATGATAACTTTGTTTGACATTGTTGTCTAGATTATTGAATATAATAATATTGGATTAAGAGGATCTTTAACTAATACTAAATTAATTAAAATTTCATATCATCTTATTTTAAGATAATGTGATATTTCTGCCAAAAAAGAAATTTTGTGGTAGAATTTTTTCATGCAAAATATAACTTTATTTTGGTTTATTTATAATAAATCTTAATTTTATTTCTATTTAGTTAGTTTTGAGAGTTGAGTGTTATGGAGAAAGCACATCAGCCTGTAAGATCCAATCAGCTTTGATCTTCCATCTTATCACTACACTTTGCCTCTCTGTTTAAAATGTGGGACCATGTACTCCAAACCTTCAATTAAGGAGAGAGCTCAGCTTGGATATCTCCTCCTTTCCTGCCTGGCTACACTACTTTGGATCTTTTTTTACTAGCTTCTCCATCATTCCATAGGCATAGGATACAAATCTCACTTTATTTTTCACATTCCTCTTGTATGTTGTCTTTAGCCATTAAATTGTGAATTTCTTGAGGGCAGAGACTCTATTTATTTTTAATGTTTAACAAAATAAGTTAATTTAATAATAGCATGAAAAGGATATTAATCACTTTTTCTTGCTTCCAATTCTTCCCAACCCTTACCTGGTCAGAAGGGTATGTTGTTTCACGCAATTATGGGAAGTCCTCTCTACTCTATTTAAAAGACTAGAGGGCAGAGGATCAAACTTTTCCCATTACCTTCCTTATAGAGGGCATAAATTGGCCTCTCAGATTACTTTACTTTTCATCTGCTGCTATGCCTAATTTCAACTCAAGGGAGCAATGTGCCTCAATGCCAGAAATTTTCTTTCTTTTTAGAGTTTATCACAGTTCCTGGCACATCAAAGGTGCTTAATAATTATTTTTGGATAGGGTTGTCCGATCATAATCTTCATCAGAACTGTAGTCTTATCCACCTAAGTCTGATCGTATAAAGGGATCTGGCTGACTAATAATATTACTATTTGCTGAGGGAATTGTCCCCAAGTGGGCTTTCTTGGCAGAAGCACTAGGTAGAAAAAATGTTGTTGGTTAAATAATATGCTATCTTTTGAATTGATTATGAGTATAGTGTGTAGGATCTTCTTCATTGAAACATGTGTTTCTCATTCCTTGTTTGCATCAAATATACTTTGTTTGACTGCCAGAGAACTGTTTTTGCACATGTGCCTATCGAGGTGAATGGCTCACGGTTCCAACATACCCAAACTGGAAAGCCAATTAACTCAGATTGGTAAATAAGTGATCGTCATAAATTGTCTGTAACATCTTTACTCTCTAGGCATCTGAAGAGTTATTTTGTAAACAGGCAAGTTGCCCAGCCTTTCCATGGGCATAGGACAGCTTTCCACTAAGCAAATACACTATAAAGCCTGGAGTCAGGAAAACTAATCTATCAGAGTACAAATCTGGGCTCAGATACTGGCTATGTGACCACAGCCAAGTCACTTAACCTTGTTTGTCTTAGTTTCCTTATCAGTAAAATGAGTTGGAGAAGGAAATAGTAAAATACTCCAACATCTTTGCCATGAAAACACCAAATTGGATCATGAAGAATTGTATTTGACTAAACTGCCACAAATTTTTTGGAATAGCTAGGTAACGCAGTGGATAGAATACTGGACTGGAGTCAAGAAGACTTTAAGAAATCTTCCTGAATTTAAATCTGGCCATAGGCACTTAACTAGCTGTGTGACCCTAGGCAACTCTCTTAACCCTGTTTGCCTCAGTTTCCTCATCTGTAATGAACTGGAGAAGGAAGTTGCAAACCACTCCAATATCTCTGTCAAGAAAACCCTTCAAAAAAGAGATCAAGGTTCCGGGTTAAGATGGCGGCAGAGTAAGAAGCAGCTCTTAACCTCTCCTGACTGAAACACACAAAACTCCTCAAGGGGACATAAAAACAAGTCCAGACGAACGGAGGAACCCCACAACAGGGCACAGCATGGAAGGTACGTGGAATCGAGACATTTCCAGGCTATAAAGGGCTCTCACTAAATCGCGGGCTGAGCAACCGCCCCACCCCCACCGCCTCCACACACAGCACCTATAGCACGGAACCCAGCTAAAAAGAAATAGAGCAAGTTTGGGGCACCCATCGAGTCATTGGCAGCTCCGGGGCCTGTTCCTGAGAGCAGCAAGATCTGGGACCCCAATAAGCCAAAGAACGCAAGCGAAATCTGAGCGCGGGAGCAGAGAGTGGACGCCGGACGCAGAGCACACAGGCACGGGCACAGGCGTGGGTGGAGGCAGACACAGCCAGGAACTAAAGCTCTGAAAACCTGAGTGGGGAACCAGTGCAGACGGGTATACGACTGTGGAAGCAGTGCCCTGAGACTTGTAAAGGAACCTCCTGCAGAGGATCAAGCAAGGGGGCCCACCAGGGGGCTTGACCTTGGAAAAAACCAGAACTCAGACCTCAGGAGCAAATAGACCGTGGACAGACACTGAGTGCGAGGATAAACCTGAGAAGCTGCTGGGCTAATGATGGCTACCCAGACTCAGGAAACTCAGAAAAGAAAGAATAACAACAAGAAAAAGAAGCCTTTAACACTCGACAACTTTTACACAGAGAAAATCCAGACAACCGAGCAAACAGAGGAGGAGAACAAACAAGCATCCGGACCCTCCTCAAATAAGGAAAACTCCTCACAAGCTATGGAAGAGTTCAAAACTGAGATTTTGAGGAAAATGGAAGAGATCTGGCAAGAAAATAACTGTTTAAAAGGTAAAATCTTGCAATTGAACACCAGAAATGACCAGATTGAAAAGGAATTCCAGAAGATTATGGCCGAAAAGATCGCAAGGCTTGGAATACGATATTCAGAAAGGCAAGAGAGCTGGGCCTGCAACCACGGATCAACTACCCATCAAAATTGACTATATATTTCCAGGGGAAAGTATGGGCATTCAACAAAATTGAAGAATTCCAGGTATTTGCACAGAAAAGACCAGAGCTAAATGGAAAGTTTGATATCGAACCACAAACATCGAGAGAAACCTGAAAAGGTAAATAAGATACAGAGGGAAAAGAAAGAAAACTTATAATTTTTAAATTTACCTTTTTAAGGGCCTCAGTGAGATCTAATTATCTGTATTCCTATGTAGATAAATGTTATGTTTAATTCTCTGTAGTGAACTCTATTCACTATTATAATATTCACTATTATAGTAATCAGAAGAATAATT
>NC_058132.1:395291681-395367510 GCF_016433145.1 Gracilinanus agilis | reverse complement strand
GGAGCATGAATCAGGTAACCATGTTAAAAATGTAGATGAATAAATGTTAAAAAATAAAAAAATAAAAAAATAAAAAAAAGAGATCAAGAAGAGTCTGATAAAATTAAAAATGACTGAAAAACAAAAATCTTTCCATTAGTCTACTAACTTATATTTCCTAAAAATCCCATGATTTTGTAGCTAGATTCTGTCACTTTGTTAAAAGTCCTAAAAATGAGCAGGACCTTCTTTGGATCATTTATTTTTTCAACTTTTATTTTACTAAGGGAAGATATGACTAGATGCTGAGCTACTTTCAGCTTTTTCCTCTATGTGAAAGATACTAATTATTAGTATCTATAGTATCTACTTATATACTTATATATATATATATATATATATATATATATATGTATAATATTATAGTCTTACAGACTCCCAAACCCAGGTCCCAAGGTAGGCATGGCTATACTCCATGATCAGTATATAGCATGTAAAGTCATCAACATTATTCCTAGGGAAATTGTAGGCATGTACATGCGGACTTCACTGAAATTTTTGTTCTAGTATCATCTCTAACCTATTATTTAGATCCAACCTTAAATTTCAGGTTGCAAATCTCCATGAAAGTGGTAAGGTATTATATAACCTAGGCTCTTTGTTTTTGTTTTTTTTAATACTTACCTTCCTTTTTAGAATCAATACTGTGTATTGGTTCTAAGACAGAAGAGCAATAAAGGCTATACAATGAGGGGTTAAATGACTTGCCCAGGATCACATTGCAGGAAGTTTATGATGTCAGATTTGAACCCAGAACCTCCTGTCTCTGGGCCTGACTTTCAATCCACTGAGCTGCTGAAATGCCTCCATGTCTCTTCGAAGTAAGCAAAAGCAAACATCTTTTCGAGCATAATATTTTTATTTTCTCTACCATAATCTGAATGGATTAATACTGGTTATTTCTCATTTACTTCCATCCTCAAACTCAGAAACTCCAGCCTCTGGAGGGGGTGATAGGTCTTATAGTCATTCACATCTCTGCTGCCAAATGCAATTGGCATTATGTAATACTTCTGGTATAGTGCTACTTCCAAGTCTTCTATTTCTCCCAAGCCACTGGAAATAGGACAAAATGTTTGCAATCATAGATCCACACTGGCACTTATGTGAAGCAGTTGATTAAGACATATCTGTCTGGCCAATTGGTCTCCAAAGATCTTTTATGAGTTCAAAAGAACTTTGTGTTTCTCATCTTTTTGCTTCTGTACTTCTTCAACTACATGCACATAAGTACAATAATTTATTATTATTATTTTTATTTTTTTAAACCCTTAACTTCGGTGTATTGTCTCATAGGTGGAAGATTGGTAAGGGTAGGCAATGGGGGTCAAGTGACTTGTCCAGGGTCACGCAGCTGGGAAGTGTCTGAGGCTGGATTTGAACCTAGGACCTCCCGTCTCTAGGCCTGGCTCTCAATTCACTGAGCTACCCAGCTGCCACCAATAATTTATTATTTTAAATATAAGTGTAGTTTTTTTTATCTTTTTAACAAACATTCAATAGTGATTGCCAAATCTGAGAAAAGACCTCAGATCTTGAAGGTTTTTCAGTTTTTGCCATTATAGGGCACTTGTATATTCTCTGGGTCAGTGTTCATACTCTTGTTATGATATAATACTTAACAGAGGCTGTACAAAATGAGTACTTGTCAACTAAAATAATCAGGTAGTTTTTCTTTTAGCAGATTCTACATTTTCATTAGTCTTTCCTCCTGAGTCTCCTTGAGTCTTTTCAAAGACAATGATGCCATCAAGGAAAATAATTTATATGACCAATATTTTTTCCATCAGTTTCCAAAAAGTAGGAAGTAGCTTTGAAATGCCTCAGAGTCTATGTTAGAAATGATAAAATCTGTCTAGAAAAGCAGATCTTTCTTCATCTTTATATGCTATAGGAATATGCTCCTGTACAAATCCAATAGAGAAAAACATTGTCTGCATAACAAAGTATCTTAAATCCTTGACATGATGTGTTATTCTAATTCTAGTTTAAAGTTCACTAACCTATGAATATATATATATATATATATATATGTGAATAGAAAGATATATATATATATATATCTTTCTATTCTTCTTTGGAGCCACAATGACAGGTGATGTATAGGGACCATTAAGTACTGTGATGATACTGTTCACCAGCAGTTTGATGGGATATTCTCTGAGGCCATTTATTCTAGGAAAAGGGATCTTTTGAGATCTTTCCAAGAAGAATAGAGTCAGTGAACCTGATCCTATGAGTTGCTGCCTGCATATATCCCGCATCCTGCTCATGTAATAAGAGTATTCCTATCTTCTTGCTAAGCTTTATGTTAACTAGTCATTTCATTCCTCTGTTATAGGGAAAGCACCAGAGCCAAATATCTTAGAATATACCTCAGTAGTAAAAGAGTGAAGAATGACCTTTTGGTGATTGTCTCTGCTTCACTTTATCCTTCTCTATGCTTTAGCATTGGCTACCTACAAGTCACAATGTGCAGATACTGATTCATAGCCCTTTGCATATAGTATTCTGAATATACTGGATTTCGTTCCAATTACAGCTAATTACTCCATTTGACAAATACATTTTCTGGACAAATCAGAGCTGGAATGTCCATTATTTTGTTGACAACAGAAATATTTTCATGAAATCCCCAAATCACCTCAAAATATTTCCGATATGGTTAGTTTTAGTCATTCAATCTTCAAAAACCAAAATCTAGAAAAGGGCAATGTAAAGTCTTAAGAATCCACATAGAAAAGGGCCAGTAGAAATTGCAGGTGAAGTTTTTGTCATTGTTTCATAGAACTAAGACAACTTCCTTCCTGGACTTCATTTCCTTTTCCCCTGATGCTAGTCCTGCAGACCTCAGCCTTCGAAGTACAAGGTCCCATTCTTTTTCAGAGTTTATTTCACTTGTTCGTGGTTATTCCTTTAAGAATTATAATGGGCGTCAATCCCACTCTGAATCCTACATGATTATATAATCATTTTGTTGTAGTCCTCATTCCCTTCCTTGCTCTGTAATAATAATAATATTAATAACAACAATTAGTCTTTATATGGTACTTTAAATCTTACAAACTACTTTACATATTTTATTTCCCACAGTTCATAATTTTGATTAAGAATGACTCATTGTGAATAGCTA
This sequence comes from Gracilinanus agilis, assembly GCF_016433145.1. Lineage (NCBI taxonomy): Eukaryota > Metazoa > Chordata > Mammalia > Didelphimorphia > Didelphidae > Gracilinanus > Gracilinanus agilis. The sequence continues at coordinate 395,364,338 of NC_058132.1, read as the reverse complement.
GATATCTGGTCATGATGTACACACTGATTTCCTGTTGGCCTTACTTAGAATCTCAGAAACCATGTTAACTATAAAGCCGTCTTCCTCATCATAAATTTTCTGATAAAATAATTATGTGGAACGTATTCCCTTCTTTTATGGTTTTCTTAATTGTCAATGATTATTTTCCAGTAAAATGATTGCCTTTTAATATGTAAAAATGTGACCTGTGTTTTGAAACTTTGTTATATATAAGTATGCATCAAATTTTCATTTTCACAGGTAGCCTTCACCTTCCAAATGTTGGATTTTGGTTTAAGTGATAAAATAGGGAAAATGTACTTAAGAGCTGACACTAATAGAATTTACTTCAAGGAGTAAATTAATGTTTGTCCAGCAGGAAATATTTTCCTTCAGTTGCTATTTTCTCTAACTGTATAAATAAGTACTTTAGCTTAGGAGTAATGAATTATTATATTGGCATCATTTTGTTTATGACAAATTTAATATGTTGGATGCCATTGTATTGGATTTTACAAAAGGAAGGAATTTATCTTATGTACAAATTTTAACTTAGAGAATTTGCCCCTGTCATGACAACTATATTGCCATTTTAGAAGATATGTTATCTTGAGCTAGTTAGATAATTTCACTGTGTTTCATTTTCCTTATATGTTAAATGAAGGATTTGGATTTTAAAAGTTCAAGGTCACTTCTAGTTCTATGATACCATAAAATTTGGACAGGACTCAAATATTAAAAATGGAAATTAGTTCAACAAACAAACAACTCATTTGCTGAATGAAAAGTATATTATATAGCTATTTTCCTGCATGATATATTCCCTCCTCCCCCCTTAAATTTAACATATATTGAGCAGATTGCCAGACAAGTAGACTGTCAATCATTTTTATGGGCTGGATTATTTTTCTACTTGAGATATAATTTTCTCTCCACTCACTCTCTTGGTCCTTCGCATTCTAGAAGATTAGCTTTCCTTCAAACCAGGTGGGCCAAAATAGGAAAAAAAGTAGCCAATGCCTACTTAAGTAGTTAAATCCTACACATAGCTCTTATTAATTTGCCTTGAGAAATCCCAGTAAAAGCATCCTTTCTGCCCTTAAAAATTGCACAGATATATCAATTAACTCTACCTCAAGTGTATGTGACCAGAGTGTTCTCTGGCCAGGGTGGGGAGAGGGAACTTTTATGGGATTGATAGCAAGGGCACTGAAACAAAATTTTTGTGGATTGAATTTGTGAATGAAGCATGTGAAATTCTTTCACTCCTAAAATCAGTTGAGGCTGCAGATGGAACCTATAATTCTAAAAATTTAAAATCTCTCTCTCTCTCTCTCTCTCTGTCTCTTTTTCCTTCACTCTTTCCTTCCTTCTTTCCCTCCCTTCCCAGGTGTGTCTTAATTAACTTATTCTACTGTATTCTAACTATAATATTTTTGTTTAGAAGAGGTAATACTAATTAATCTTCATAGATATTATTCCATTACTAGTTATAATGGAGCAAATTCACTCCTTTAATTGCTCAATATTAAAATTCTGGGTATAAGAACTTTCCTTGGGTCTCTTAACTTGAACAAATTTTGATGTAATTAAAAACCTCAGTAAATAAAGAAATTGCAGGATTTATCAGTAATTAAAATCTAAAATCAAGTATTTGTTATCGATAAGTCTTGTCCAACTCTTTGTGGCCCATTTCAGGAATTTTTTTTACAAGGATGATGTGATGATTCGCCATTTCCTCCTCCAACTCATTTTACAGAAAAGAAAATTGAGGCAGAGTTAATTGACTTTGCCATAGTCACACAGCTAGTAAGTGTTTGAGGACAGATTTGAACTTAGGAAGATGTATTCATGACCCAAAGATAGCCACTCTATCCATACTGCCACTATAGTATGTAATCAAGTATTACATTTAAAGACATTTTAGTACAAGGAAATGTATACTAGAAAAAGAAGTAACTCAGTTTTGGGGGAGGAAGGAAGAAATATTAAGATTTTGCAAAGGAATTTGAGTTGATAACATTGTAGTAGAGAAAGAAAGTCACTATTTTTTCCTTCTTGATGTGATTAGTGCCATTTTAGAATAAGTCCTTATATAAGATATGTCTAAACTTTATATTTTCACTTCTTTTACTCCAATTGTTGTACAGGACAACCAAAAACCAAATGGAATTTACCATGTTTAAGTATCCTTATACCAAAAACAAACCATCACATTACAATGTCTGTATCTCACAGAAAAAAATTGCATTTTTCTTTTTACTAATTGGGAAAAAAACCTCCAGGTTTCATGTTTTTAAAAAGTGTTTGCTTACACATCTCTGACTAACTTTAACAAGGCACAGTTTCTGCTAAATGGTGTTTATTCTTGAAATATGTTAGATCAGGTGTATTTAAATTGCAGGTTTTGCTTTAATACTCCCACAGTTGGCTTATTATTTAAATTGTGTTGTCTTCCTATAATAATTTTGGTCCTTTCAGAGATGTGATTATTAAAGCATCATAGGAAGATATTATTTTTTCCTCCATCTTCAGTACTCAATGAAGTGTTAAATAATCTATAGATATTTTGAAATGATTGTGGGGAAAACTCTTTGCTAACTTTTCTTTTTCTTCTAAGATGTGCCCAAAATATATGCTAATCCATAATTTTTTTCTATATTGTTATTGTTTTTTAGATTTAAAAAATAATGGAATAATTTAAATCTAAGAATAATTTCATATTCATTTCCTATTTTTAACATTTCCAGGACATTGTCATACCAGTTATTGAATTTATTTTTAATCCTTTGAATTATTAGCATCTCCATTTTACACATGAGGAAATTGAGGGATTTGATTAGATACACTGAGCATACCCTGAGGAAATCTTTATTGGTGGTGACACAATCTTGAAAACATTGAGAGATTACAACAACCACCATGATAATTTCCGTTTACATAGGGTTCTAAGGTTTGCAGAATGCTTTACATATATTATCTTTGATCACTGCAATAATCCTGTGAACTATATGCAATTATTGTTAATACTTTATAGATGAGGAAACTGAGATTTGGAGAAACTTAGTGATTTTCCTAGGTTCTCATAAATGTAAATGTCTGAATTAGGATTTGAACCTACGTCTTCCTAGCTTCAATTCTAATCTTTTAAAGATGTGATTACTACAGGATCTCAGAAAGAGTTATTGTTTCTTATCTATTTCTTACATCCATCCTCTATCTCATACTTCTATCTCAGAGAATGGGGTCTGGCAAAAGAAAGGAAGAGACTCATCTCTTTAAAAAGAGAGAGAGAGAGAGAGAGAGAGAGAGACAGAGACAGAGACAGAGACAGAGACAGAGACAGAGAGAGTGTAATATATAACATAGATATTTTATGTTATACACATAATGTATATATTATACCTGCCATTCATATATATTCTATCCATGCTATGTTGATTATATGTTTTACATGTTATTAAATGGTTATAGTTTTTAAAAATATACTCTCAATTTCACATTTTCTTTTATGTATTCTGTTCCTTTTCAGTTAAACATAATATATGCTTTTAGAGCCATATTTCATTTGTGATTTCCTTTCTCTAAGGGTCTTCCAGTTCAATTCTTTGTGCATTTGTTATTGGAATTTGAGGTAATGGATTTTTATTGTTAAAAATAAACCCACCAATTCTCAAGTGTTGTCTTTTGTGAATTACCACTTTATTTTTTCATTTGACAAGCATTTCTTTTCTTTTCTTTCCACTTACCTCCAACCCTCTCTGCTTTTCTCGCAACCCCCAAAATTCTAACAAATAAATAAATATAGTTGAGAAAAAAACAAATTTCCAAATTGGACCTGTCCAAAGACATATTTCTCATTATGCATCATGACTCTATCACCTCACTGTTAGGAAGTGAATTGTGATGTTTCATTATCTATCTTCTTGAATCAGAATTCTTGTCTTTCAATGTTGCTTTGTCTTTACAATATTGATAACTGTATAGGTTTTTTTTCCTGGAATCGCTCTCTTCATATATTTCTTCCCAAGTTTCTCTGAAACTATCCCTTTCCTTATTTCTTTTGACATAATTATATTTCCTGTATGGGATGAAATTGTGCATTATCCCCCAACATACATTGATTAGTATTAGTAATCATAGATTGGCAACTTCCTATAGAAAATTAGTGAATTAGGTGCCCTTCATTAGGAGATAACAATCTCTCCTTATGAAGAGTAGAGAAATCCCCCTTTTTTAATATGGCTAAGAGATACCCCCTCTTTCCTTCGGTTCTCATGGAAAGAATTTTGGGTGCCCCACTTCTCATGAAAGATATCTTGAAACTTACAAGTTATAAACTTTACTGTGTCCTAAATGTATAGGCTGAAAGACCTTGGACATGTCTAAATTCTGACTCAACTTAGAAATTGCAAATATAAGGAGTGCTCCCATGGGCTTGAAAGTGTTGGGAAAACTTAAGGATAGAACAAGATAAAGAAATATAACATGCAAAAGCATTATGTCACACTCAGATGGTGGGAAAGAGGAGAAGGTATTATGTTAAATTCCTATAAATTCTGAGTTCATTTGAACACCTATAGACACTGTTTTCTGAGAGATCTCCCCAGACAGTGCTCCCACTCTCCCTGTCTCTCCTTCTTTCTCTTTCCCCCTTTCCCCCTTCCTAAATAAAGCTGCATTATTTCTGCCAGCATCTATCTAAGTTTCCTTTTTGCTCATTAGAGTGATTTTTGGAGGTACGTGCCAAAATTCCACTCCACACATTCCCTTACTTTGATATGCCACAATTTGTTCTATGCTTCCCCAGCTCACTTCCTTAGCTTCCATCTTGTTACTAAAAAAGGTTATTATGATTATTGCTGTACAAATGGGTCTTTTCCTCTTTCTTTGGTTTCTTTTATATATATGACTGTTAATTATATCACTGGACATAGGGAATATAAACAGTCTAGTAACTTTGTGGGCATAGTTTTAAATTATTTTTTGGAATGGCTGAATTAATTCGCAGTATTCTAGAATTCACTGTTTCCAAAAACAGTTACTGCTTTTCTTTTTCAGACACTGTATCTCCCACTCACTTCAGTAGTTGACTTGGTAGATATATGGGACAGTTTTCCTTTGTCCTCAATATTTTTTGTTTCACTTATTCTTGACTGGATTCTTAAAATATCTGCTGAATACAAAGTTTATGAAATCTATGTAGATTTTAAATATATAATCATTATGGTACTGGGGTGACTAAATCAAAATGTAATATCTTAGCAACCATAGTTGTTTTTAGTATTAAAGTAATAAACCTAATTACTACTTAACTTTTAAAAAAATATGTTACTTTATTTTCTCTCCTTAGAAACAGAACTAATTTTTCTCCTAATTCTGAGGATTTTTTTTTAAAATTTTTAATGTGTACATTAGAGTGTCTGGGGTAAGTGGTCCATGGGAAGTTTGCCTCCCATTAAAGAGGCCTGTGACCTGAGGAAGTTGGTGCTCAGAAATCAACAGGGGATAAGTATATTAGGAATAAGAAAAACATCATAACACAAGAATTATGTAGAACATCATGCTGTTGTTTTTGCTAAAGCTTTGTACTTACATGAGCATTTGAATCCTTAACTGATAAGCAGCTTTTAATCTTCCCTATGGTTTTGAGGAAACTAATAATTACTGTTGAGTTCACTATCCTTTTCCCCATCCAAAATAGGTTTCATTCTATTTTACATTTTAAATCTATTTATGCAAAGAAGATAGTTTTTTAAATTTTTCCCCTGGATTACTAAGTAAACTCCCAATTCTGATTAAACAATTATATCCCATGATTGAATCTAATGAGGCAAACTGCCCCAGTTCTTCTCAGAATGAAAGTAATCAATGAACAGATGATGAAGAGTGTCTGGAGTCTTTAATGCCAAGAGAAATATTTATTCTAAAATTAGATTTGCACTTGAGTCGGATGGAGTAAAAATAACAACATTCTGATTACTTGTGGGAGTAATTGCTTGTTGTCTGTTCAGACAGCTAGAGAGTCTCAGAATTTTGAAAAGAAATAGGAAGGTTCTCAGATGTATCCCCTAATTATATTCTCATGGCTCTGACCAGTTTTCAACAGGACTCCATTTCCCCCTCATTCCTTCCATTTTATTCCCTAGTTTATCCTTTCCCTCCTCCATTTCTTTTCCTCTTTTAAGAGGAAATCCAAATATAAGAAACATACAAACATAATAAAATTAATTCCTCAGATGCTCCATATTATTTGACTCTGTTAGCATTGCAACTTTTAGGGCAGTGATGATGAACTTGTGGCACATGTGCCAAAAAGGGCACATAGAGCCCTCTCTATGGGCATGCCTGCAGTTGCCTGCCAGAGTTCATTACTAGAAAGCCAGAAGGATTTTGAGCAGAGCTATTCCTCTCCCCCTTTCCATGGGAGTGTATCTTCTTTCCCTTGTCTGGGGTAAGATGCTGGGGTTAGGGGTGGAACTCACATGCTGTGTGAGGATGCAGCACAGATGGCAGAATGTTGAGTCTGTGGTAAAGGTGATTCCTGTGGTGGTATTGGAGAGAAGCTAGATTTGAGGGGAGCATAGCTCATGGCATGGCACATAGCTAGAGAGGATTGAAGCTAGAGGGGAGTAGAGTGCTGGGCCCACTTTCTTCTTTCTTATTGTGCCACTTATCACCCACCTCCCTGCCCAGCAGCCCAATGGGAGTGCATTCTCTCTCCCCTGTCTAGGGTAATAGGAGGAGAGGCAGAAGGAGAAGTTGGGGTGGGCAGGGTGTGGCACTTAGTCTGGGAGGTGGGATGGAGGCAAGGCTTGGCATTCTGTCTCTAAAAGGTCCGCCATCACTGTTTTAGGGGATGCTTACATCATCTAACTTATTTCCCATTGAAATGCAAATTCTTTATAGTTGTAAAATCTTCTGTGATTGCTCATTTTTATTTAACTTTTTATGTTTCTCTTTACCCTTATGTTTTTATTTCTAAGTTTCTCTTTGGATTTAATTTTTCAACACTATTTGAAAATCTGTTTCATTAAAGATTCATTTTCTCACCTGTCAGATTATTCTCAGTTTTTCTAGGTAAGTTAGCCTTGGTTGTAACACTATTGTATTTGTTTTTTTGAATATCAGATGTTCTCTACTTCTTTATTATAATGGCTGCTAAATCTTCTGTCATTCTCACTGAAATTTTTTGTTTTTTAAACTCATTTACTGGCAAGTTGTTAAGTATGTATGTGTCTTTGTATGCATGTATTCATCTCTCTTTCTCTCTCTCTACACACACACACACACACACACACACACACACACACACACACATATAAGCAATATTTTTATTACATTGTCTTCTGTTTGATCCATTCTAATTTCCATTGTGTTCCTTGAGTGAAACTTTTATTTTAACTATTTCATTTACTTATTCATTTAGTCATGTAGTTATTAATCCATTTATCCATTCACTTATTCATTTACTTCTTTTTTCATTCTCTCACTTTTTTGTTTGTTTACATATCTATTTATTCTTTCATTTTCCTCCCTCCCTTTATTTCTCTCTCTCTTTTCCTTCCTTCTTTCCTTTATTCCTTTATTCTTTCCTTCTATCCTTCCTTCCTTCCTTCCTTCCTTGTTCTCCTCCTCCACTAAACTTTAGAACTATCAAAAATAGGAAGAAATGATATCTGAAGTTATAATTAATATGAGATCTCTGAAGATACTAAAGCAGAATTCTGACTTCCAAAAGAAAAATGAAATAAGGACAGATTGCTTAAATAATAAATTCCAAATATTCACTTAATTCTCTAGAAAATCATGTTATAAATATTGTAAAACAATACATTTTGTAAAATAACTAACATTTTAATTGTGGAAGGGATGTTAGTTATCAGTAAGTACCTGTTATGTGCCAGGAACTGTGTTAAATATAGGAGAAACAAAAGAAGGTAAAAAAAGAATCCTTGTCTTTAAAGTATTCAATATATATGAGAAAGACAACACATAAAAGACTATGTACAAAAAAAGAAAGGAAGACATGGGATAGATTGGAAATAATTTCAGAGAAAAGACAGTACTATTAAGAGGGATCCTGAAAAGGCTTCTTGCAGAAGGTGAGGATTTAAATAAGTGAAGCTTTTAAGGAATCCAGGGAGTCCTGGCAATGGAGATGAGGAGAGTAAGAATTGCAGGACTGGGGAAGAGCCAATAAAAATGTAGAGTTGAAAAATGGAATAGCATAAGAACAGAAAAGAGGCCTGTATCACTGGAAACAGTGCATTTGTAAGGAAGTAGATAAAAATTAAATGTTTTTTTTATAGGAAGTGATTCAAAAAACAATTTATTATGGTTTCTAGACTTCTACTCAACTGAATCATATCTCACTTTATTAATTTTTTTTTGCTATGGTACTAAATTAAATGGTCAAATTAAAGAAATTCTATTATCGAAAAGATCCAATCTTAGTGGACTACATTGTTTGGCATTGTCCTCTATCCTATGATTTTAACCCTATTCTCTTTTAAATGTTTTATAGTGGAACTCACCTTCAATTTTTTAATAAAAGCTAATAAAAATTAAAAAAATTCAGCATACATAATTTTGATCTAAAACTAATTGTTCTGGAACATGATTGATTTTTCTATCAGGGGATGGTTTTTATTCCATCTGTACATGTTCTAGAGCTGCAAGGCATAGTACAATCTGTACTCTAATGAATTAAAAGTATTACCCAGTTGGCAATGGAGAGACAGATGGTAGGTATGAATAGGCCACAAAACATTACAAATGAGGAGCTATTAAATTGAACTAGAATAAAGGATGTGATTAAAGCAATAAGCGTATGATCAAAAAAGATTATGGGAAGGTCATATGGTGGTAATTTATGACAAGCTCTGTGTCCCATATTTATCTTGGCAATGTCAAAAAAATCAAGGAAAATCTCAAGAAACTTGGTTGTGGTCCTCTTGTGAATGTACAGGATAACATAGGCAAGAACAGCATAAAATTGTCAGATATAGACAGGTTGCAGTCTGCCCCATTAGAAAAAAAAAATATAATGTCTTCTTTGAGATGGTGATGCCTTATTGTAGTATTGAGGATCTAAGATTTTTAATTATTGAACTTGATGTTCTAGATTGCAGAACAAGTTTTTTTAATGATTTGTTCAAAAAAAAATCTTAAATAATACTTCATCTCATTTCCTAGGCTTTACGTTAGAACTGTTAAATGAAGTCTGTATTTGTTTTCTTATAGTAGTGTTTATGAACTCTACATAAAGTTGAATTAATATCAAAGTAAGTCATGTACTTGTTTTCTTTGGGTACTTTAACTGTGGTAATAACATTATCAAAATTATTAACTACTCATGTTTTCATCGCATTTTCATTATTAAACACTGCCTTCTTTAGATCAACTTATCATGGGAAAACACTGTTCAATAGAGACTGTGATGAAAACTAGAAGTTCTTCTTTTACTTCACATCCACATGACCTTTTACTTCCTGAGATAAAAATAAGGCAAGGGACAAGTAGTATTCTTCCTTGACTTCCTACTCAGAAGAAATGTATTTTTCTTTTTCCTGTGAGGATATAAACAAATTCATGGAACTCTCTGATATAATTCCACATCTGGGGGTTTAACAACCCAACTATCTCAATCATAGAAATTTCAAGGGCAGGTCTACACTCATTTGGTTAGCAATGTCCTTTGAATTTTTAATCAGCTTTCCAAGGTCACTAGACAAACATAATGATATAGTCTCAGATTTCCATGAATTTTCCAAACTTGGAAAAAGGAGAATTATATGGAACAGATAAAGTAACTAAAGCTGTCTCACCAGGCCAAGACACTAAAAAAATCAAAAGAGACAACAATCTGATGAATTAACAGCACAGAAAGCTAATCTCACCTCCAATTCACTCATAACCCCTTCCCCCACCATCCTCATCCCTCTATTAGGGCTGCATCAGGAACCCATAAGTTGTGCTCTAGAATGCACTTAGCAATTCTGTGGTTATTGCTACTGAAATATCTGTCAGCACACTGACCTTATTCTCGCCTTAAAATTCTGCAACAACAAACAGTAAATCAACTCTGCCCACTGTATCCTCCCCAACCCCTAGGAAGTAGAGATAGTTTTCTAGGAGGGGCATACTATAGTGACATGCTGAACTAAAGAAAAAATATCAGCTTAATAACTAAAAAATGAGGAAATAGAGGAATGGCACCAGCATATATGTGAGGTTATACTAGATTTGAACAAAAGAGGACTGGTATTCAGTTGAAATCAGTTCTTTCCCCCACAGAAGTCCCCTACTGTAGGGTGGGAATTGAGGGTAGTAAAAATGAATTCGCCGTATGGGAGGAGTGAGATAATTCTGAAGTTCAGCCTTGGTCCTGCCATCCTAGGGTAGTAATTGAAAAGTGAGCCATAAGAAAGTCACAGGTAAAAAAAATTGTAACTATTAGAGCTCTTAAGAGGAAGCAAATAGTTAAAAGCATTTTAAAACAAGAAAAAAATGAGCAGAGAAGACATAAAAACACAAGGATCAATGATGTCCATTTCATCTAAATTAGTGGAAGAATCTCTGAATAAATGCTGCACTTAAAAGAAAAACAAATCCACACATTATGAAACTGAGGACCCTTTCGACATCCAAGAGACTATGGAACCACAGCAATATGTTTCCAAATAGTTCAAGAGAAAGTAAAAATAATAAAGAATGATTTATGGCCCTGCACAAAAAAAAATAAGCAGAATGAAAAACTTGATTCCATGGTGGTGAGTATCTCTAAAGAAACAAAGGCAAGAACAACTGATTGGGAATAAAAAATTAAAGAAATTAAGAAATCTAAGAGAAAAGAAAAAAGCAACAGTTATTAAAATAACACATCTCTTAAAAAGAGGGAAATGTTGATTTTGAACACAGGTTGTGTGGAGACAACTTAACCATTATAGTTCCCTTCAGAAAAACATCAAATAAAATTTTAAAAATATTAAATGCTTAACACCATTAAAGAAAGAAATAATACAAGGAATCTGGTCAGATCAGCTGAGTACAAAACAATGTTAATCAAAGAATATATAGATCTTCAGAAAATAAACAATTCTATTTTTATGCAAACTCCAAGCCCCATAATATTTAAATTGATCAATCCAATAGCAACAAATTCTGCAAGTAATGAGGAATAAGTCCTCCAAATTAAGATTAAAAAGGTTTTCTAACATATGATTATTCTGAACCACCAAAAAAGTATAGAAAAAAAAGAGAAAAATATGGTCCAAAGACCAATGGAACTTAAGATGAACACCAGTGATGTGTCCAGTGAAACATTACATCAATGAAAAGAAATGGACATTCAAAGAGAGGCATTTGAAGCATTCCAAAAACAACAAAATTAAAGTGACCAGATTATTTGGCTTGCAAATAGATAATAGAAATATAAGTAAAAAAATAAACAAACTAAGAAAAACACAACTGACAAAAAATTACTCCAGAAAAAGGGAAAAATTAGAAAAAGAAAGAAACTCATATGGTTAAAAACAAGAATAACAGCAAATTAACAGAAGAGAACTGGAAAAAGAAATGGCAAAAACATTCCAGTCTCTTTGCCAAGAAAACCTTTTGGACAGTATGGTCCATGGGGTTACAAAGAATCAGACAAGACCGAAAGACTGAACAACGACAAACGAGAAGAAAAACAACTAAGAGATTACCTTCTAAAAGTATAAACAATAATAAAGATGATGGGAGAACTTAATTAAAAGTAATGGTGGAAGAAAAGTATTGAAACATCAAGGACTAAACCTCACAATGCTCTACCTAACAGTGAATTAATGTATTTTTTGAGGATATAAATATGGAGTGGGAGAGTTCATAAAATTGGCAAAGATGGCAAAAATGGGAAGTCATGATTAGGGAAAGGTATTCTGAGAAGAGAGCATGCTGGCTTTAATTGTGGGCTGATGGATCAATACAGTTATCTTGGAAAACAATTCATAATTATGCAAGAAATGACTAAAATATCAAAACTATTTGACCCAAAGGTTAAAATAAGACTCATATACCAAAGAGCTCATTGATAAGGAAGCAGTTCTTATAAACATCATAGTATTTATAGTGATACTATTTTTTTGTGATGGCAAGGAATTGGAAACAAAGAAAATATTCATCACTTGGAGAATGGCTAAGCAAAGTAGGGTACATAAACTTAATAGTATATTACTGTAGCATAAGTCAGGGCAAATATGAATATTGGGAAGCATGAAGAGATCTATATGATCTGATATAGAGTAAAGTAAGCAGAATTACAAAAACAGTATACACAATAACTAAAGTAATGCAAATTAAATGAACAACCACTAATTAATCAAAGTGAATGTTACAAAATTACAAAAACCAAGAATAGTTCCAAGGAGCCATGAGAAGACACCTCCGTTCATGACTTTTCATTGATGCTATGTCACTAGGTGTGAAACATTATATATATATATATATATGGTACATATATATGTATGTATGTATATTGATATAGATATAGATATATTAATTTCTTTGTTGGCTTTCCCCCTTTCTCTTCCTTTTTAAAAATCTTTTTTTTCTTAAAATTATTACTTGTCAATGGAATAGCTCTCTGGGAGTATTCAGGGAGAAATATTAGAAGAAATTTTTAAAACGCTAATCAGTGGTTTTTGCCTTTCTTTCTTTAGAGATACCACCAGGAATCAAGTTTTTCTATTCTCCTTATTTTTTTCTGTGCAGGGGCATAAATTGTTCTTTCATGATTTTTATTTTCTCTTGAACCATTTGGAAACATATGGCTGTGTTTACATGGTCTGTTGGATGTCCAAAGGGTCCTCAGTTTCAATTTTAATAAATTAGTTCTATAATTTATATATTTAAACAATTTGTATGTTTTTAAAGTAGGTTTTGACTTTTACACATTTATAAATTTTATGTGTTCTCTTTCTTTTTTTGATAGACTATTCCTTACTGCCTTTAAGATTTATTCCTATTACGGCTGGACGATATCCTTGTTATATTTTGTTGTTGTCAGCCCATGATATTCGGCTCTTTTCTATTGAATGTGTAGTGAATGCAGATTTTCCAGATGCCAAATTTAAATTTGAAACTCCAGCATTTGAAGCACTGACTCAGAATATTCCAATAGTAAGTTTAACTTTTGACCTAAAGGTTGATATTTATTGATGATTTTTTTAAATAAAGGGACTTAAAAATATTTTTCTTCTTGATGCTGGAATTTCATGGTCAGTTATAGGTGTGTCTAATTACTTACATGGAAATACAACCCCAATCCTCACTTATCTCCCATATCACATTCATGAGCAGCCATTTTTGTGCATGGGAAAAATACCTTCTAACATACCCTCAATTCACATCTCTTGACTAATCACTCTTGCAAAGTGCTTAAACTCAGTTGTTTCTATTTTGCTAATTGAAAGTGCTATTCCAGTTTTTTTCTCTGACCAACTTCTCCAACATTCCTTTATAATCATAGTGTTGCATACTGATTAGAGAAATGCAAATTAAAATAACTCTGAGATACACTCACATCTATGAGATTGACTTATGTGACCAAAGAGGGAAAATGATAAATGTGGAAGAGATGTGGGAGAATTGGGACACTAATACACTGTTGGTGGAATTGTGAACTGATATAATTTTTTTATTAAATTTTCTTTTCTAAAAAAATTTTTTTCCATGGTTACATGATGCATGTTCTTACTCTCTCTCTCCACGAAACCCCTCCATCCCCATAGCGAACGTACATTTCCATTGGTTTCTTCGTGTGTCATGGATCAAGATCTATTTCCATATTATTGATAATTGTTCCAGGGTGGTCATTAAGAGTCTACATCCCAAATCATGTCCACATCAACCCAAGTGTTCAAGCAGTTGTTTTTCTTCTGTATTTCCATTCCTGTAGTTCTTCCTCTGAATGTCAGCAGCATTCTTTTCCATAAATCTCTCAGAATTGTCTTGGGTCATTGCATTGCTGCTAGTGTGGAAGTCTATTACATTCTATTTTACCACAGTGTATCAGTCTCTGTGAATAATGTTCTCCTGGTTCTGCTCCTTTCACTCTGCATCAATTCCTGGAGGTCATTCCAGTTCACATGGAATTCCTCCAGTTCATTATTCCTTTGAGCACAATAGTATCCCATCACCAACAGATACAACAATTTGTTCAGCCATTCCCCAATTGAGGGGCATACCCTTGTTTTCCAGTTTTTTGCCACCACAAAGAGCATGACTATAAATATTTTCATATAAGTTTGTTTATCTATGATCTCCTTGGGATACAAATCCAGCAACGGTATGGCTGGATCAAAGGGCAGGGAATCTTTTAGCACTCTGGGCATAGTTCCAAATTGCCATCCAGAATGGTTGGATCAATTCACACCTCCACCACCAATGCTTTAATGTCCACATTTTGCCACATCCCCTCCAACATTCATTACTCTCCCCTGCTGTCATTTTAGCCAATCTGCTGTGTGTGAGATGATACCTCAGAGTTCTTTTGATTTGCATTTCTCAAATTATTAGAGATTTAGCACACTTTCTCATGTGCTTATTGATAGTTTTAATTTCTATAACTGAAAATTGCCTATTCATGTCCTTTGTCCATTTATTGATTGAGGAATGGCTTGATTTTTTGTACACTTCATTTAACTCCTTGTATATTTGAGTAATTAGACCTTTGTCTGAGTTTTTGGTTATAAAGATTTTCCCCAGTTTGTTGTTTCCCTTCTGATTTTGGTTGCATTGGTTTTGTTTGTACAAAGCCTTTTTTAATTTAATGTAATCAAAATTATTTATTTTACCTTTTGAAATTTTTTCTAACTCTTGCTTGGTTTTAAAATCTTTGCTTTCCCAGAGATTTGACAAGTATACTATTCTGTGTTCACCTAAATTTCTTATAGTTTCCTTCTTTATATGTAAGTCATTCACTCATTCTGAATTTATCTTAGTATAGTGTGGGAGATGCTGATCTAAATCTAATCTCTCCAATATTGTTTTCCAATTTTTCCAACAGTTTTTATCAAATAGTGGATTTTTGTCCCAAAAGTTGGGCTCTTTGGGTTTGTCATAGACTGTCTTACTCATGTCACTTACCCCAAGTCTATTCCACTGATCCTCCCTTCTGTCTCTTAGCCAATATCATATTGTTTTGATAACCACTGCTTATAGTATAATTAATGTATCATACTGCTAGACCACCTTCCTTTATGATGTTTTTTCATTATTTCCCTTGATATTCTTGAACTTTTGTTCTTCCAAACGAACTTTGTTAAGTTTTTTTCTAATTCTGTAAAAAAAAAATTTCTTGATAGTTTGATAGGAATGGCACTAAAAAAGTAAATTAATTTGGGTAGAATGGTCATTTTTATTATGTTAGTTCATCCTATCCATGAGCAATTAATGTTTTACCAATTGTTTAGATCTAATTTTAATTGTGTGGAAAGTGTTTTATAGTTGTGTTTATATAACTCCTGTGTTTGTTTTGGTAGATAGATTCTTAAGTGTTTTATATTGTCTAGGGTGATTTTAAATGGTGTTTCTCTTTCTACCTCTTGCTGCTGTGCTGTGTTGGAAATATATAGAATTGCTATTGATTTATGTGCATTTATTTGGTATCCTGCAACTTTGCTAAAGTTGTTGATTATTTCTATTAGCTTTTTAGTTGATTCTCTATGATTTTTTAAGTAGACCATTGTATCATTTGCAAAAAGTGATAGCTTAGTCTCCCCATTGTCTATTCTAATACCTTCAATTTCTTTTTCTTCTCTAATTGTTAATGTTAGTGTTTCTAGTACAATGTTAAATAATAGAAGTGTTAATAGACATCCTTATTTCACTCCTGATCTTATTGGCAAGGCTTCTAATTATCCCTATTGCAAATGATGCTTGTTGATGGTTTTAGATATATACTGTTTATTATTTTTAGGAAAGGTCCTTCTGTTCCTAAACTTTCTAGTGTTTTCAAAAGGAATGGGTGTTGTATTTTGTTAAAGGCTTTTCCAGCATCTATTGAGATAATCATGTGATTTTTTTTGTTAGCTTGTTGATATGGTGAATTATAAGAATGCTTTTCCTAATGCTGAACCATTCTTGCATTCCTGGTATAAATCCCACCTGATCAGGATGGATAACCCTCATGATCACTTGCTGGAGTCTTTTTGATACTATTCTATTTAAGATTTTTGCATCTATGTTCATTAGGGAGATTGGTCTATAGTTTTCTGTCTCTGTTTTTGGTCTGCCTGGCTTTGGAATCAGTACCATATTTGTGTCATAAAAGGAAATTTGTAGATCTCCTTCTTTGTTTATTATGTCACTAATTTGTATAATATTAGGGTTAGTTGTTCTTTGAATGTTTGATAGAATTCACTTGTGAATCCATCAGGCCCTGGGGATTTTTTCTTGGGGAGTTCTTTGATGGCTTCTTCAATTTCTTTTTCTGATATTGGGATTATTTAAGTACTCTATTCCTTCTGCTGTTAATGTAGGCAATTTATATTTTTGTAAATATTCATCCATGTCACCTATATTACTATATTTATTGTCACATAATTGGGCAAAATAATTTTTAATGATTGCCTTGATTTCCTCTTCATTAGAGGCGAGGTCTCCCTTTTCATCTTTGATACTTCTTAATTTGGTTTTCTTCTTTTCTTTTTTTATTAGATTTATCAGTACTTTTTCTATTTTTTCTGTCTTTTTTCAAAGTACCAGCTTCTAGTCTTATTTATTAATTCAATAGTTCTTTTACATTAGAATTTACTAATTTCTCCCTTGATATTTAGTATTTCTAATTTAGTTTTCATCTGGTGATTTTTAATTTGTTAGCTTTCTAGTTTTTTTTTAAGTTGCATGCCCAATTCATTAACCTCTGCCCTTCCTAATTTGTTAATATATGCACTCAATGATATAAATTTTCCCCTTAAAACTGCTTTGGCTGCATCCCATAGGTTTTGGTAAGAAGTCTCATCATTGTCATTGTCTTCAATGAAATTATTAATTGTTTCTATGATTTGTTCTTTAACTTATTTTGGAGAATCATATTATTTAATTTCCAATTAGTTTTTGATTTGCCTATCTATGTGCCCTTACCAATTATTATTTTATTGCATTATGATATGATAAGGTTGCATTTATTATTTCCGCTTTTTTGCATTTGTTTGCCATGTTTCTATGTCCTAGTACATGGTCAATCTTTGTGAATGTTCCATGTGCAGCTGAAAAGGTGTATTCCTTTTTGTCCCCATTTATTTTTCTCCATATATCTATTAACTCTATTTTTTTTCTAGAATTCCATTCACTTCTCATCTCTTTCTCATTTATTTTTTGGTTTGATTTATCTAGATCTGATAGGTTGAAAGCTGAGGTCATCCACTAATATAGTGTTGTTATCTATTCCATTCTTAAGCTCCACTAGCTTTTCCTTTAGAAATCTCGATGCTATACCATTTGGTGCATACATGTTAAATGCTGGTATTTCTTCTTTCTTTATACTGCCTTTTATCAGGATGAAATTACCTTCCCTATCTCTTTTAACCAAATCTATTTTTACTTTGTCTCTGTCAGAAATCATTATTACAACTCCTGCCTTCTTTTTCTCTGTTGAAGCCCAATAGATTTTGCTCCATCCTTTCATTTTTACTCTATGTATGTCTGCCTGTCTCATGTGTGTTTCTTGTAGACATCATACAGTAAGATTTTGGTTTCTAATGCACTCTGCTATTTGCTTCTGTTTTATGATTGAGTTCATTCCATTCACATTCATGGTTACCATTATCAACTGTGTATTCCCAGACATTTTGATTCTCTCTCCTTGTCTTTCCCTTTATTCTTTCATTATTTCCTTCTATATGAGTGTTTTGTTTTTAGTCAGTTCCCCTGACCCCCTCCCTTATTGTACTTCCCTTTCTCCCTTCTCCCTTCTTATTCCCCTCTTATTTTTCTTTAGGGTCTTTTTAAGCTACCCCCCCACTCTCTCCTTCCCTAGTGTTTCTTCCCTCCCTACCAGTTCTTTTGTTACCCTTCTACTTATCTATAGGGTGTGATTCAATTATCTGTCCCAATGGATCTGATTATTCTTCCCTCTTTAAGTCAATTTCAATGCACTTAACTATTGAGTATTTCCTCTCACCAACCTCTTTACCCTTCCAGTATATTGATCCTATACCCTCTTTGTCCCATGTGCTTCTTTATGGAATATAAATTTACTTCATTTTGCCTGTTTTCCTATTTTTCTTAATAGTATCTCTTCTAGTTTTCTATATATTTATACATGCATACATACATATGTATCTTGACATTTCATCTTATACAGTTTGTCACTGTTCCATCTAAGTAAATTTCTTCTAGCTACCCTGTTGTGAATAGCAATTTTTAATATTTACCAATATCTTCTTTTCTTCTAGGGATACAAATTGATTGAACTTATTGGGACCCCTGAAGAAAATATCCGCCTCGCTCCACCCTGCTCTCTTAATTACCTTATGATGATTCTCTTGAGTTCTGTGTTTGGGCAGCAAACTTTCTGTTTAAATCTAGTTTTTTTCTTTATGAATGCTTGAAAGTCTTCAATTTTATTGAATGACCCTACTTTCTCCTGCAAAAATGTAGTCAGTTTTGCTTGTAGACCCAATTCTCTTGCTTTCTGGAATATTGTATTCTTGGTTGTAGACCCAGTTCTCTTGCTTTCTGGAATATTGTATTCTATGCCTTCAGGTCCTTCAATGTAGATGCAGCCAGATCCGGTGTTTTCCTAACTGTGCTTCCTTGGTATCTGGATGTTTTCTTCTTAGCAGATTGTAATATTTTTTTTCTTTGGTCTGGTATTTTTGAATTTGGCTGTAATGTTCCTGGTAGTTGTCAGTTGTGGATTAAATGTAGGAGGTGATCTGTGGATTCTTTCAATTTCCATTTTTCCCTCTTGTTCAAGAATGTCAGGGCAGTTTTCTTGAATAATTTCCTGTAGGATGATTTCCAAACTTTTTCTTTTGTCATGATGTTCTGTTAAACCAATAATTCTTAAATTGTCTCTTCTAGCTCTGTTCTCCAGATCTTTGGTTGAATCAATGTGGTAGTTCTTATTCTCCTCAAATTTTTCATTTTCTTAATTTTGTTTTATATATTCTTGCTGCCTTGTGAAGTCATTTGCTTCTAGTTGTTGAGTTCTGTTTTTTAAAGACTGACTTTCATCCCTGGCTTTTTGGTCATCCTTCTCCTTCTGGTCTGATTTTCTTTGTAGATCATCTTTTGCCTTTTTTGCTTTGTTTTTGAGCTGGTCAATTTTAGCTTTTAAGACTTTATTTTCCTATTTTAGTTCATGTATTTCCTTTTCCCAATCATCTTTAGCCTCTTTTGATTGCTTTCTGAGTTCCTGAAGTTCTTGAGTTAATTGAATTTTGAGATCTTCCAAAGCCTATGTCCAATTTGCTGGAGCTTCTTCCTCTTCTTCTATTTCATTTTCTCTCTTTTCACTTCTTTGAAAGAAGCTGTGTAATGCAAGGTGGCTAACAGAAACTTTTTGCTTCTGTAATTTCTAACGGTCACAAAAAGTCAGTTAAACATCTTAGAATCTTCAGAAAGTCAGTTAGAACTTAAAGCTATAAATAGAGGTGAAGTTCCAACTAATGGGGCTTTTGCCTTCTGGCTTTCACTGTGGCTGGAGGCTTTTGCTTTGGCTTAACCTGTTGGCTTTGTCCTAATTGCTTCAGCCTTGGCCTGTGCTTATTTTGTCTTGGGGAAATTTGGACCTATCTCATTTCTCTGGACCTCTCCCTGATCTCCCATCTCTATCCCTCCCCTTCCCTGATTTTCCTTTCGGTTCTGGGTGGAAGGTAGGGCTTGGTGATTAGACATTGTGTGTTTAGTTTCTATAGGCTAGTAGAATATCCTCAAATAAGTTACCCCTAGTTTTAATGATTTGATAAAGACTTTACTTAAAAGGAAGTCAAATCTTCCTGACTGGGAGAGCTAGACTCTCTCTGTCTAAACCTCTCCATGACCCATCCCCCACAATCACCCCTCTCCCTATCAGCAGTTAGAAAACCCTGAACCCCTCTCCCCTTCTGACTGACTCTGGTATTAATAAATCCCCTTGTTACCTATTCAAACCCTCTGGTGAATCATTGTGTTGAAAATTAAGACAAGGGCTCAAGGGAAAGGAATCATTTTTCTTTTATTTCTTGAAAGAATTGGGGGCATCCATCTTGGCAGGAAGTACCTACCTCAAGACTTCCTTCAGCCATCAGTTTGACTGGCAGGGAGGGGCCATCTTGACCCCTCCTTCGAGAGACTTTAGAAACTAACAAGAAAAACCCTCCAGCCAAACCTAAACATTTCTCACTGGCTCTAATTTCCTCCCTATATTCTCTCTCTCAAACCTCTGGGAATAAACCTGTTTGAGCTGCCCTCTGCTACATACCCCATTTCCTTTAACTCCTACATACTTTCCCTTACCTTTCTTCCTCCTCTAATCACCTTATAATCACCTAATATCCCTTTATTGTTCCTCACACTCAAATTGAATTTGACCTACTCAGATTATTTACTTATCTCTTGATAAGAGCTGTCAATTGTAATTTCTTTTCTCTTTTTCTGTTGTTTACTCATATTTTCCTTTTCTGTTCTGCTAGTTTAAGCAGATGGATTTAATGAGCTTTGATGAAAGATCTTCCCCCAGCTCGCAATGGAGGTTTGTAGTTAGGTTCTCTGCAGTCTATGGGGAGGGGTTTTGGAATTTCCCTGCCCTCTGAAGACTTCTTGTCTGTCTAATTGATGGGATTAAGCTTGGATTAGTCTGTATTGCTTAATGTGCCCTCAGGCTAAAACCTCAAGAGAAGAAGAAAAAAAAGTGGGGGGACAAGATGGAGTATTTTTGCTGCCTGTCCAGCAGCAGAGTCACTCTGCTCTGTCCTGCTGTTAGACCTGGTTTTCTTTCCTCTCAAAGCCCTTTTTTTATCTCAGTGTGGTAAAGGCTGTAGGTCTGAAGTTTTACTCCATCTAAGCTATCATCTTCCAGGCACTTTTGCTGTGTTTCTCTGTCTTTTTTCTCTAGTTACCTCCCTAGTGGCTGTATTCAACTCCCCAAGTCTGGCACCAGCACATTCCTCTTTCTGGGCTGGTGCATCCCCCTGCCTGGAGATTTCAGGAGCCACTGGAAACACTCTGCACAGCCCATGGGGGTGGGGTCCTGGGATTCCCCTTCTATACCTCATATCCAACAGTTCAGGAATTCAAGCCTTTTTCTTGGTGTATCTCTTGAGCTGTCTAGCAGTAGGATCCTCCTGCTCTGTCTTGTTTTTAGATTTGGTCCTCTTTCTTCTCAAAGTGCTTTATTTTCTGTCTTGGTTTAGAAAGGGTGCAGAGGTTTTAAGATTTGCTCCATCTAAGCCACCATCTTCCCAGAATTCTGAGACAACTATTTTGGAAAGTAATATGGAACCAGGCTCAGAGGGCTATAAAATTATGTATACCCTTTGACCAAGCAATACCACTACTAAGTCTGTATCTCCATGAGTACAGAGATAAGGGGAAAAGACATACGTATAACAAAATATTTTCAGCAGCTTTTTTGGTAAGAGGAAAGAATTGGAAATTAAGGGGTTGCCTACCACTTGAGAAGTGGTTGAATAAATTGTGATATAGTGTTGTAGTAGAATACTGTTGTACCATGAGAAATGACAAATAGGATGAGTTCATAAAAACTTGGAAAGACTTTTAGGAATTGATGCAAAGTGAAAAGAGCAGAACTAAGAGAACAGTGTATTTATCAGAAATACTATACCATGATCAAAAGGGAAAGACTATTATTAGCAAAGCAACTTCCCAAGGTATCCACAAGGAACCTATGATGAAAAATGCTATCCACAACTAAAGAAGAAACTATTGAAGTGTGAGTTTAAATTAAAGTGTATCATCTTCCACTTTATTTTCTTAGACATAAGTTTTAGAAATGTTGGCTAGGGTAAAATGCATTATGCTTCAACTGAAACTAAAATTCGAGTACATTGCTTTTATTTGTTTTCTTTTGTTTGTTTGCTTTTGCTTTTTGCCTTTTGGGTCATTCTATCTAATGAAGTTAAAAAGATAGGTTTAAAAAAACGTTGTAAGAAGTTCTAAATCCAAAGAGGTAGTTTATATTTAACCCTAGAGGTGAATTGAGAGACACTAGAATTTATTTGGGGATGGGTTTAGGAAGTATTATGACATCACCACCATGTGGGATATATGATATGTTTATATCTACACTTTAGGAAAATGACTTTCATGGTTATTTTGGAAGATTTATTGAAATAGGATGAGACTGTATACAGGGAGAAAGGATATACAGTCATTTATCATTGTGATAGAAAGATAAGTGAGCCTTTACTCAAATACTTTTGTCAAGAGTTGGTATGTTATATACGTATCACCTATTTACTGATAAGAAGGACATTGCATTCTATTTTTCTCATGGTAGTAGAATGTAAATCAAGTCTAAATCTCACTTTATAGTTTTATTAAAATGATTATCTCATATTTTTATTATTTCAGAAAAATGACACAGAAACGGAATGGAAGTGCATTGTTACTATCGAAGGAGATTGGTTTTATGGCCCTTCTGTTTTATATGTGAAATCAGGAGGAATTGCTCAATATCCTCTAACATTCAAACCTATCTTGGAATGTGAGGTTACGGTAAGAATCAGTGATTTTTTTTATGATTTATACATAATATAATCTTTTTATATTTCTGATGAGAAAATGTTTTTATTTCTGAAAAGTTAAAAATGGAAATAATTATATTACTGTTGTAAGGCTTCAACAGACTTTCCCCTATAAAGTTGTAAATGAATATTTTGGTTTGGGGAATAAATAGTTCCAAAGAACATTATTTCATGAGCTGTCTCCTCCTGATTTTTAAAAATAAGTATTGGAGCAAAGAAAGTTCATTTCTTGTTTTTTTTTTCTCTTCATTAAGGCAAGTTAGTGGCTCAGAAAGCATTTTCTTGAAAGGCATATTTTTAACTTTACTGTGGAAGTAAACAAGCATATAATCAATATGTATGAAGATGCCTGTACTAACTCTATAATTTAGAAAAATTAAAGAGCAAAAAGAAAGCTTTCCACAGACGTTTGTCTTCATTAATTCAGCAAAAGCATTTACACGTGAACAGGGAAAGTCAATGGATAGTACCCCCTTGAAAGCTCATTTCACTAACTGGACTTAAGATTAATAGATTAAATGAGATTGTTTGGCAGTCAACTAAGACTCCTTTACAGCTAAAACTCCATTTCTTTTCTTGTCATAGGGCTCACTTAAACTACGGAATCAAACAGATGGTATTGAGCATGTATTTGAACTGAGAGGGATTGGAAAAAAACCTCTGCCCCTGGATCATGCTGTGATAGACTGTCAAGTGGGAAAACTGACCAAGAAGCCTATAGTTGTGCCTAATTATACAAAGGATATGCTGACATACCGGGTACATGTTTTTGGAAATTTGAATGCATTTTGCTTAGTGTTTTCAGTTTTGCAAAGGGTATAGTGTGAAATATTTATAATTTTCAATTTAATCATGTGAACTAATACAATATGACATCAGTGATTATAAATATACCCTTTATGCTAATAATGGCTATCTTACAATTTGTAGTCTTAAATTATAAAGATCGTTGTCAAAAATTATACATCTTAACACTCTGGTAACTTACTTTTATAAGACACATTTAGGTGTCCTTAGTTTTTTGATATTTTTGAAATATATGCTTATAGTTTTTTAATGTATGTAAAACAACTTTTCCCCAAGATCCATGGGAAAAATAAAATTGTCACATATTTTCATTAGATGTTCCTCAGCTATGAAAATTTCTACTGGCTTCTCCTATATTTACCAGTCTGAATAAAACAATAGAGAAAACAATAAATGGGAGAAATAAAAAATAATAGAAGGAAGAGAAAACACAGTTATTTGTCATGAATTTTTATTAAAAATATGTCTGATTTTGGAGTGAGAGTCAGGCCTAGAGACAGGAGGTCCTAGGTTCAAACCCGGCCTCAGCCACTTCCCAGCTGTGTGACCCTGGGCAAGTCACTTGACCCCCATTGCCCACCCTTACCACTCTTCCACCCATGAGACAATACACCAAGATTAAGGGTTTAAAAAAACAAAAAACAAAAAACAAAAAAAAACAAAAAAAAATATGCCAGATTTTTACTTGATTTGTTTTAAAAACAAGGACCATTACTTTTATGCTTGTTGACTCCATATTCAGTGTTCTTTCTGAGGCATCAGGCTTCTTCCTGTTCAGTTGCCTTCTCTATTTTAGTCTACCTTTGTGGTGGCTGATATTTTGGATTTGTAATTGCCAAAGGAGCAGTGATTATTGAAATCTCTTCCATGTATACAGTTAGAAAACTGGTTTTAGTTGCCAGGGATACCGAGATACTAAGTTATTGTCCATGATCACAAAGTTAGAGTGTATCGGAGGTATGACATGAAACCAAATTCAAAACTCTATCCAATTTTCTCTCCCCTCTCATATTAATTACATACTACTATTTAGATCCATATTTTTAAAAAAGCAATCAGATGGAAGTAATGAGATGGGTCAGTGAATAGAGAGCCAGGCCTTGAGATGAGAAGTCCTGGGTTCAAATTTCCCATTAGACACTTCCTTTGTGACCCTGAGCAAGTTACTTAACCCAAAGTTACTTACTAGTCCTCTTCTTTGGAACAAATACTAGTTTTGGTTCTAAGACAAAAGGTAAGGGTTTAAATAAAGCTATAATATGAACAATCTAATTATAAGTCTGAAAAAAAGATGCAAAAAGAACCATACCTGTTGCTTGTTCATAGCAAGTGCAATCTATTTATGCCAAGTGCTAACTGGAAGCCTAAAGATTTGATATTTCTTTTTCCCAACTGTGTTTTTTTTTCCTATGTATTTTTTGTTATTTCAATATGTGTTATTGGTTAATTGTAATAGTTTTATGCTTAAAGACATATGTCTTTAGGTCTTCAGATTCAGAATAAAGCTTACAAAGTGCTTTGACACTGTTTGAAGCAAGTTATTAAGTGAGTTAGACTTTGAGCCAGAAAGACTGTCCAAGTGAATGTTGCATAAGAAAGGAAATATATTTTAAAGTTATTATTTTAGCTTCTGAAGATAAAAAAATAACAGAATCTCAAAGGTCATCTAATACAAACTTATCTAACTAGGAATCCCTTCTACAACATAATCAATAAATGGTCTTCTAACTTTTGCTTGAAGATCTTTAGTGATGAGTGAACCTTCACTTCCCATTCCACTTTTGTCTAGCTCTAATCTTTACAAAATTTTTCTTATGCAGAAACAAAAATCTACTTCTCTGTGACATTTATCCATCAAACCTAACTGTTCACTGGGGCCAACGTGACCAACTCAAATTATTCTTCTTCAGGGCAGCCCTTTAACTGCTTCAATATAGCTACTTCTTTTTCTCTTTAAATCTTTTCCTCTATTAACTGAACCTTATGTGACCATGATAACAAAACATTCAAGGTTCATGGCACTTCCTCTTTGTGCTCTTTGGCTTATCAATGTTCCCCGTAAGATGAATACCCTACTAAAGATGGGGTTTGAGTAGGAAGGAATATAGTGGTGCTTAAAGCCATAGCCTTGAATTATACACCAATCTTAATGCAATTTAAAATTATATTAGCTTTTCTGGATGCAACATCAATCTATCGATTCAGTTTTAGTTGTATAGTCAATTGAAACTTCCAAATTTTTTTCAGATAAAGTCCTCTAATTCTTTCTTACTACTTTGACCTTGTTAAGTTGATTTTTTAAAACTTAAGTATAGGATTTTACATTTATCTCTACTAAATTTCATTTTATTATATGATAGCCTATTGTCCTATTGTATACACTGTTAGCAATATCTTCTTTGGAATTTGAATTTGTCATCCAACCTATTAGTGGTCCCTGACAGATTCATGCAATTTGCAGATATTATAAGTGTGCCATCTATGCCTTTATCCAAGTTATTTTAAAATATACTAAGCAATATAGAGCCAACCACTGGTCCCATGGCATTTCACTGGTTACTTCCTTCTAAAATAACATTGTAATTTTTCTAAAAAAATAAAATATCTAAATCTTTTAAAAAATAAAATAAAATAAAATAACATTGTACCATTAATGGCTAAAATTCATGTCATCCTATTCTTCCAGTGTCATATAATTGACAGAACTCAAACCCATCAGTAAGTTAGGGAAGTGTCTATCCCAAGAATGTGAAGACTTCCCTTGACAGAATGGGCTACTGAAAACAATTTGTTTCTGTAGACATGAAAGCAAATCAAACAGGTGCTATGGAGTGCTTAGAGATTGTTCAGTTACTGAAGACACCTACCGGTGTCATCTCCTGCAGCTGGGACCATTGCCAGTTGTCCTGACTTTTTTCTTGCCTCTGGACACTGCTAACTCTGCAAGAGCGAGTAGGGCAGATGACTTTGCACAAATCTGACCCACTTAAATCAATTTATGTACAAGTCAAGATGTTACCTTGTGACGTCATTGGTCCTCTTAGAAAATTAAGTATAAATTGTTAACTTTCTATCTTGCTAAGTATTTCTCATAATTTTGTTCACAGGAATAGCATGAAAAATTTTGTCAAATGCTTCAAAAAACCTTAGATAACTTTTACCTATAGAATATTCTTGATTTACGATTCTAATAATTGTCAAAACAAGAAATGTCATTGCTTTCTCATGACCTTTTGGATGAAGTCTCACTGACTCATTTTGATCATCATTGTCACTAATTATACCTTTATCAGTACATACATATTCAAGAGCTCTTTGATTTCATCATTGTGGGGAGCACTCTGTGAAAGAGCTTCCTATTTGCATTGGCATAGTTTAAAGCCTTTCTACCTGTATATGTGCTAAGGACTTAATCCTTTGAGACACATAGAAACTAAGTAGCTTGATCAGGATTACACAGTCAGATATTTTAAATCAAAATGTTGTCAATTTTAACATACTCTTACCACTTAAATAGAGCCTTTCACTTTCATAATACAGTTTAAAAATTTTCAGGACATCAAAAATCAAACTTGCCTGACTATAGTTGGTAAAGTCTATTCTCTTTTCTTTTTTATATGCAGAATTGTGGCATTTGCTCTTCTTTTTGTCCTGTAGTATCTATTATATTTTTATACAGTCCTTTAAAGATAAATGCTATGGTCTTAATACCTTTATTTGCCAGTTCTTTCATTGATTTAAGAATTCGAATGAACCTGTTGACTTGATTTCAATAAGAGCAACTTGGTGCTCTTTTCTACCTCTCTATTTATCTTGGATAGTGACTGCATATTGTTTATTTTTCATGTTATTTTGAGCACACACACACACACACACATATATATATATACAAATATATACATGTGCATGTTTATTTATGTTCTTGTGTGTACATAAATTGTGTATATTACATATATATGTAATTTGTGTACATACATGAACACAGATAAACATGTGTGTGGACAGATATTACAAGTTGACTATGAGTCAGGACCAAAATAGAAAAGAAAGAGAATCTACTAAAATGCTTTTAAGAAATAGAACAATCTTTTAATGACTCCAAGTTTATACCTAAACACAAGGTTATCTTTTTTGAACCATATTTTTTTCCTTTTGTGACTATGAGTCATGGAACATTATATTCTCTGAAAAACTGGGACTAAGGATCAAAAGGCAATAGAAAAACATGAAGGGATATAGATAGCCTATAGCATGTCACAAATAAGGAATTATGAGGAGGAAGCAACATGTTATAAAGATTTATAAAGAAGACAATAAAAGGGATTTTATTAGGTAAATATTTGAGCAAAAAAGAAGATAGGCTTATCATATCATTAAAGCAGAAGATTACCAGTCTATAAACCATTTTCACCTCTTGTATCTTTAATATATGACAGAAAACTAGTCAAAGCCCCAGAATTTTGAGAAGAGCTCTCTGCAATCAGCTTTTGGAATAATATAAACAAATGCCAATAGAGAATGGGAAGGGATGATTGAATTTTGATCTGCATCAATGGAAGGGATATTTATATCAATGAATTCAGAAATCTAGTTGAATATGTGTACACATTATTGAGTCTTCATTTAATTTGGAAACATTTTAAATTATTTTCCTTATTTCTTATATTAGCTGTTGTCAGGTTTTAGAGGATGTGTGCTTTTTTGTATTTATTTGCTATTTTTGATGTAAGGTTATTTCTGTCAAAAGTATGGTACAATGCTGAAAATAGATACATTGATTAATATTCCATTCATTAATCCCAAAGCTATATCTAATTTTCAACCACTGTGCTCTGATCATTAACTATTCTTTATTTTACTCTTATCAAAGTCAAAAAGAGGCAGATTCAAGTCCCCAATTATTTTTATTTACTAAATGTTCTTACATTTTGTTTAGATTTTTCTTTGAGTATTCAATTTGTGTATTTTAATTCAGTTAACTCTCCACATGTTATAGGTTGAGGAAAATATGCTTTATATGCTTTGGTAAAGGAAATTTAATAAGTGGGAGTTCTCTGTACCATTGCAATCACAAGCCCATTCATATTGGATGATATAATTATTTCACTATTTATGGTAACTTGAAATGATATAATTTCCTTTTTTGCCTCTGTTAATTATAACTTTTATTTTTACTTTGCCCAAGATTATGCTTGCCACTCCAAATTTTTAATATTATAATAATAGTGTTACATAACATATTGTCAAGTGCTTTATATGTTAATTCATTTGATCTACATAACAGTCTTTGAGGTAGGTGCTACAATTAAACTCATTTTCTATGAAGAAACTGAGAAATAGAGAGGTTAAGTGACTTAAGCAGGATCATATAGTTTTGATGTATATTGAAGCAGGATTTGAACTCAGATATTCCTTTCTCCCAGTTTCATGTTCCAAAATCTAAACCATGATTTGGAATGCTGCTGATATAAAATAAGTTTAAGTCTAAACTATCACTTTAACTCCATTTTCATATTTAGGTTTTAAGTGTATTTATTGACAAAAACAATTTATTGGGTTTGGCTTCTTAATCCATTCTACAGTACTCTTCTAACTTTTTACTTATTTATTTATTTGTGTGTGTGTGTGTGTTTGTTTGTTTATTTAAATTTAATTGTTTTCAATTTTTATTTTGAATATTTTCCCCTAGTTACGTGTTTCATGTTCTTTCACTTTCCCCCAAACCTCCCTTTAGTCAATGCACAATTCCACTGAGTTTTACATTTATCATTGATCAAGATCTAATTCCATATTATTGATAGTTGGACTAGAGTTATCATTTAGTGTCTACATCCCCAATTATGTCCCCACCAGCCCATGTGTTCAAGCAGTTGTTTTCTTCTGTGTTTCTCCTGCCACAGTTCTTCCTCTGAATGTGGCTAGTTTTCTTTCTCATAAGTCCCTCAGCCTTGCTCTGTTGCATTCCTGCTACTAGAGAAGTCCATTATGTTCGATTGTTCCAAAGTGTATTAGTCTCTGTCTACAATGTTCTCCTGGATCTTCTCCTTTCCCTCTGCATCAATTTCTGGAGGTCATTCCAGTTTACATGGAATTCCTCCAGTTCTTTATTCTTTTCAGCACAATAGTATTCCATCACCAACAGATACCACAATTTGTTCAGCCATTCCCCAATCAAAGGACATTCTCTCCTTTTCTAATTTTTTGCCACCACAAAGAGTGCCGCGTTAAATATTTTTGTACAAATCTTTTTCCTTATTATCTCTTTGGGGTATAATCCAAGCAGTGCTGTGGCTGGATCAAAAGGCAGATATCCTTTTAAAGCCCTTTAAGCATAGTTCCAAATTGACATCCAGAATGGTTGAATCAGTTCAAAACTGGACCAGCAATGCAATAATGTCCCAATTTTGCCACATCCCCTCCAACATTCATTACTCTCCCCTGCTGTCATTTTAGCCAGTCTGCTGGGTGTAAGGTGATAACTCAGAGATGTTTTAATTTGCATTTCTCGAATCATTAGAGATCTGGAAACTTTCTCATGTGCTTATTGAAAGTTTTGATTTCTTTATCTGAAAATTGCCTATTCATGTCCCTTGCCCATATTTCAATTGGGGAATGGCTTGATATTTTGTACAATTGATTTAGCTCCTTGTATATTTTAGTAATTAGACCACTGAGTGAGTTTTTTGTTATAAAGATTTTTTCCCCAATTTGTTGCTTCCCTTCTAATTCTGGTAGCATTTGTTTTCTCTTTACAAAACCTTTTTAATTTAATGTAGTCAAAATTATTTCTTTTACATTTGGTAATTTTTTCTAACTCTTGCATGGTTTTAAAATCTTTCCTTTCCCAGAGACCTGGCAAGTATACTATTCTGAGCTCACCTAATTTACTTATAGTTTCCTTCTTTATATTCAAGTCATTTACCCATTCTGAGTTTATCTTGTTGTAGGGTGTAAGATGTTGATCTAGATCCAATCTCTCTGATATTGTTTTCCAATTTTCCCAACAGTTTTTGTCATATAGTGGGTTTTTGTCCCTAAAGCTGGGTTCTTTTGATTTATCGTAGACTGTTGTGCTGAGGTCACTTACCTCTAGTCTATTCTACTGATCCTCCCTTCTGTCTCTTTGCCAGTACCATATTGTTTTGATGACTACTCCTTTATAGTACAGTTTAAGATCTGGTACTGGTAGGCCACCTTCCTTCATTTTTTTCATTATTTCTCTTGGTATTGTTGGTCTTTTGTTCTTCCAAATGAGATTTGTTATAGTTTTATCTAATTCTGTAAAAAAAAATTTGTGGCAGTTTGATAGGTATGGCACTAAATAAGTAAAATAATTTGAGTAGGATGGTCATTTTTATTATGTTAGCTCATCCTACCCATGAGCAATCAATCTTTTTCCAATTGTTTAGATCTAGTTTTAATTGTGTGGAAAGTTTCATAGTTGTGTTCATATAATTCCTGTGTTTTTCTTGGCAGATAGATTCTGAGTATTTTATATTGTTTAGTTTGATTTTAAATGGAATTTCTCTTTCTAACCTTTCCTGCTGCAATGTGTTGGAAATATATAGAAATGCTGATGATATATGTATGTTTATTTTGTAACTGCAACTTTGCTAAAGTTGTTGCTTATTTCCACTAATTTTTTAGTTGATTCTCTATGATTTTTAAAGTAGACCATCATATCATCTGCAAAGAATGATACCATGGTCTCCTTATTGCCCATTTTAATACCTTCTATTTCTTTTTCTTCTCTAATTGCTACTGCTAGTGTTTCTAGTACAATGTTCAATAATAGAGGTGAAGATGGACATTCATGTTTCACTCCTGATCTTATTGAGAATGCTTCTAATTTATCCTCATTGCAAATGATGTTTGTTGATGGTTTTAGATATATACCATTTATTATTTTTAGGAAAGGCCCTTCTATTCCTAAACTTTCTAGTGTTTTCAGTAGGAATGGGTGTTGTATTTTGTCAAAGGCTTTTTCAGCATCTATTGAGATAATCATGTGGTTTTCCTTGGTTTGCTTGTTGATTTGGTCAATTTATGAATGATTTCACTAATGTTGAACCATCTTTGCATTTCTGGTATAAATCCCACCTGATCATAATGAATAACCCTCGTGATCACTTGCTGGATTCTTTTTGCTGATATTATGTTTAAGATTTTTGTATCTATGTTCATTAAGGAGATTTGTCTGTAGTTTTCTTTCTCAGTTTTTGACCTACCCAGCTTTGGGATTGGTACCATATTTCTGTCATAGAAGGAGTTTGGTAGGACTACTTCTTTGCTTATTGTGTCAAATCATTTGTATAGTATTGGAATTAATTGTTCTTTGATGGTTTGATAGAATTCACCTGTGAATCTTTCTGGTCCTGGGGATTTTTTCTTAGGGAGTCCTTTGATGGTTTGTTCAATTTATTTTTCTGATGTGGCATTATTTATGCATTCTATTTCTTCTGCTATTAATCTAGGCAATTTATATTTTTGTAAATATTCATATCACCTAGATTCCTATATTTATTGTCATATAATTGGACAAAATAGTTTTTAATGATTGACTTGATTTCCTTTTCATTAGAGGTGAGGTCTCCCTTTTCATCTTTGATATTGATAATTTGGTTTTCTTCTTTCCTTTTTTAAATTAGATTGACCAGTCGCTTTGTCAATTTTATTTATTTTCTCAAAGTACCGGCTTCTAGTCTTATTTATTAATTCAGAAGTTCTTTTACTTTCAATTTTATTGATTTCTCCTTTGATTTTTATAATCTCTAATTTAATTTTTAACTGGGGATTTTTAATTTGTTCCCTTTCTAGTTTTTTGATTTGCATATCTAGTTCATTGATCTTTGCCCTCTCTAATTTGTTAATATATGTACTCAAGGATATAAATTTCCCCCAGAGTACTGCTTTAGCTGCATCCCACAAATTTTGGTAGGATGTCTCATCATTGTCATTCTCTTCAATGAAATTATTAATTGTTTCTATAATTTGTTCTTTAACTGTCTGATTTTGAAGAAGCATCTTATTTAATTTCCAATTAGTTTTTGATTTGCCTGTCCATGTGCCCTTAGTGATTATCATTTTTATTGCTTTATGATCTGAAAAAGTTACATTTATTATTTCTGGTCTTTTGCATTTGTTTGCCTTGTTTCTATGGTCAATATTTGTGAATGTACCATGTGCAGCTGAAAAAGTGTATTCCTTTTTGTCCTTATTTATTTTTCTCCACGTATCTATTAAATGTAATTTTCTAGGATTTCATTCACCTCTCTTATCTCTTTCTTATTTATTTTTTGGTTTGATTTATCTAGATCTGATAGAAGCATATTTAGATCTCCCACTAGTATAGTTTTACTATCTATTTCCTTCTTGAGCTCTGCCAGTTTCTCCTTTAGGAATTTGGATGCTATACCATTTTATGCATACATGTTGAGTACTGTTATTTCCTCATTGTCTATACTGCCTTTTATCAGAATTTAATTCCTTCCCTTTCTCTTTTAATCAGATCTATTTTTACTTTGGCTTTGTCAGAAATCATGATTCCCTCTCTTACCTTCTTTTTCTTATTTGAAGCCCCAAAGATTTTGCTCCAGACATTGACCTTAACCCTGTGTATGTCCATCTGCCTTATGTGTGTTTCTTGTAGACAACATATGGTAGGATTTTGTTTTCTAATCGACTATGCTATTTGCTTCTGTTTTATGGGTGAGTTCATCCCAGTCACATTCAGAGTTATAATTATCAGCTCTGTATTCCCCAACATTTTTGTATCCTCTCCTAGTTCTACCCCTTCCTTTTATACTATTTCCTTTTTAAGCAGTGGTTTGTTTTAAATCAGTCCCCCTTGTCTTCTCCCTTGCTTCACTTCTCTTTCCATTCCCTCCCTTTTTATTCTCCTCTTATTATTTTTAAGGCCTAATGAATTCCCTCCCTTCTCTCATCACAAGCATTTACTTGCCAGACTTTTTCACTCATGTTGTTTACTTACTCATGTGTTGAAAGTGCACATGATAATTCCAAATTCAGGAAGGATCCATTGATTTCAAGAGTGGTCCCATAAAAAAGGCATGTCCAACAATTGAACATAATGGACCTATTAGCAGCAATGCAATGATGCAGGGCAATTCTGAGGGACTTATGAGAAAGAACACTATCCATATCCAGAGAAAGAACTGTGGGAGCAGAAACCCAGAAGAAAAACATTTGCTTGATCACATAGTTCGATGAGGATATGATTGGGGATGTTGACTTTATATGATCACTCTATTGCAAATAGTTATAATATTGAAATAGGTTTTGACAAATGATACATGTAAAACCCAGTGGAATCGCTCATTGACTTCAGGAGGAGTTAGTTAAAGGAAAGGGAAAGAACATGAATCATGTAACCATAGAAAAATATTCTAAATTAGTTAATTAAATAAATAAAAATTTAAAAGACATGCCCATCTTTCTGCCTTTTTCCACCATTCACTCCTCTTGTAACTATAATTTTCCTTCATATTTTTGCATGCCCACATAAAATTATATCTGCTGCTTCTTCTGGGGTCTGAGGTTTGGGCAGACCTTCAGATTCATTTATGTTCACTGAAAAATGTACAGAGGTAATTGTGAGTAGAAATACTTACTCAAGGTAGTAAAGTTTTCTAGTATTAAATCATGAAGTTTTTATACTATGCTACTGTTCTATCTTTTAAATTCATAGATTTAGCAATAATCACACTGTCACTTAAATAATCCATTTCTTTTGAGGTTTGGGGGGGGTCAAAGAATCATGTAAAAATAACTACTTGGCCATCTTGCTGATCCTATTATTTGT
Source organism: Gracilinanus agilis (assembly GCF_016433145.1). Lineage (NCBI taxonomy): Eukaryota > Metazoa > Chordata > Mammalia > Didelphimorphia > Didelphidae > Gracilinanus > Gracilinanus agilis. Next base: position 395,329,970 of record NC_058132.1, on the reverse strand, counting down.
ATCTCAGAATTTTGTAAAGTTTTAGAGGTATATTTTGTGACATTTAAAATATATAGTTGAAAATATATTTAAATATGGAGTTAATTATGCTTATCATTAGAGAGAAAACTTTTCATAAATATCTCACAAGAAGTCTTTTCTTAAATTTTCTCTATTTTTGTATTAATTAACCATCATAGTTTTAGCTCTAAACTATAATAAAACTCCATTTCAGTTCTCAGAATGAATGCATTTTTAATGAAAGGGTTTTAAAAATAATTATATTACATTAATACAATGAAATGTAGGCCAACAAGAGTTATTAGTGACAAAATAGATCTTTAAAACCATAATAATTGATAATTATATTCAAGCTACTGAAAATTTCATATTTTTACCATTATAATTAAAAATTAGCATTAATTTTATTTTTAAATAAGTTATTAAAATGTTAAATTAAATTATATATCCTTAAAATGTCCTACCTTTTCCTAAGATTATTTTTGTCTTTGTTGTTCAAATAGACAATTTTAGAGTAACAAATATATTTTATCCTAATAATATTTTATTACTAGAGAAATAGTTTAAAAATAGCCATTTCATTAAATAAGAATATTCAAATATTATATATTCATCTTACAATTTCTTTTTAAAAAACACTTAAGGGTTAGGCAATGGGGGTTAAGTGAGTTGTCCAGGGTCACACAGCTAGGAAGTGTCTGAGGCCAGATTTGATCCTAGCATCTCCTGGCTTTAGGCCTGGTTCTCAATCTACTGAGCCAACCAGCTGCTAATTTGCTTTGTAACAGTATTATCTTCTAAATATTTTTGGCTTAGAGTTTGTATAAACTCTACACATATAAATACACACATATAAATGAGACATGTTTTGATAAAATTATTGAATTATAATCAAAGAGAAAGAATAGGCATGGAGATTCTTGAGGAAATGTTGAAGTTTACTAGGATTAGCTCTATGTTCACCAAACCAAATCATACCTATAAACAGCTACCAAATGAAAACTGCTAAGCACTAATGAAAAAAGGATCAAAAAATGAATAAAAATGAATTCCTCATCCTGTCACTTCAAGATGGATACTACCATATCTATGACAGGTTCATTTTAGGCAATATGTTTCAAAATGGCAATCTACCAGCATAATAAGTACTCTCAGGGGAAGTGAAGCCCTATCAGTGCTAGAGTTTTCATCCAAAACCTTTTCATCTTTTCTACATGTAAACATACATATACATACAAACATATACATAGAAATGTGCACATACACATTTATGTACATTACATATGTAGATGTTCATTTGCAAATGAAACTGCATCCTCCAAGAGTATTTATGATTCCTTAATTGTTAATTTTCATAGTATTTTCATAGTTCTTATGTGGGTTGGGCTCTCTGAAACTTTTTATATTGTTGATTACCCTCATACTTTAAGAAGCCACATATATCCTTCCTTGAAGGTATATACACATGTATATTCAATACGAGGGCCATTCTGAAGTTAGCAACATGATTTCTTGACAACTGATTAGATAGTGCATTGTTCAAAAGGAATCAAAGATGACCACATTTCTTCAACAAAGAAAAAAAAAGAAGAAAATTTCAAGGAGGGATAGATTTAGGGGTGAAAATAATGAATTCTGTTTAGAGACTTAGAGTCTGAAATGTCTCATGACACCCAGAAGGAGATACTCAGCAGGCACTTGATTTTGTGTGAATGGAGCTCATGAGAGAGATTAGGGATACATATATTCATTTGGGAGTCATTTGTGTTGAAGTGAGCACATGGGAACAGATGACATTACCAACAGAGAGAGAATGTGTAGAGAGAGAAAAGAGCTCAGAATAGATCCCTAAGGGATAGTCATAAAAGGGAAAAAAGACCAAAAAGGAGCAGCCAGGCAAGTAGTAAGAAGATCAACATAAAACAATGGCATAGACACCAAGGGGAGAGGGTGAATTTGGGATGTGGGGAAGGGGAAAATTCAACAATATAAAAAATTGCAAAGAACTCAAGTTACATGAGAACTAAGAAATAATCCTGAGATTTAGCAGCTAAGAAATTGTTGATTATCTTGATTCAGTGTGTTTTGAATGATGAAGTCAAAAGGAAGAGCATATGACTAAGAGGTTAAGGAATGGTGAGGAAGTAGAGGCATTGAGTACAGATGGCTATTTCTAGAATATTTCTGTAAAAGAGAAGATTTGGAATATCCTCTGTGGAGAGTAGTATAGCAAGTAAAGAAGAATAGAAGGTTTCTCACACATTTATGAGGTGCTGGTTGAGAGTAAAAGTCATGAATTTGTAGTCAACCCTCTTGGCTTAATGTTTTAAATTTCCCTGATAATGTTAAGCACCTTGGGAGTATGGGCAAAGAAAGAATATCATGGGAATGGAGAACATGCAGGGTGTGAATTCAGCAGAAAAGGGGACAACAGAATCAAAGTTAGAGAGCAGTGTTATTAAATTGGCCAAGTTTGGAGTCAAATAGAAATGAAGAAATTAAGGTCAGAACAGAGGTAGTGGATGAGGAGAATAGGAAGGGGTATTTGATCATGCAAGTTGCAGTAAGGATGAAGAATAGATTTGGGAGATATAAGGCAAAGCAAAAAATATATGTACCTTATGATCAGATAGGAAAACATCATAATTTTGAATTATAGTGGTGATATAATTGTGAATAATGGAGTGCTCCATTTTAAGGTATTGTCAAATGGGTGGTTGACTGAAGTAAGTTTGAGGTCACCTACTTCCAACATGTGGGCTCCTGGTAAAGCTACCCCAGGTTGAATGGGACTCCGTAGGTCAGCTTCCATTTAGCTTATGAGCTCTTGCTTAGATATTTACTTTTTACCCATTAGCCAGAGCTTAAACCAGTGATTCCCAAAGTGGGTGCCATTGCCCCCTAGTGGGTGCTGCAGCAATCCAGTGGGGTAGTGATGGCCACAGATGCATTTGGTGCATACCAACAATTCTGGCTGTAGAAGGAGATTCCTATGGCTTATCCTGAAATATAGGCTGTAATTCAAAAGTTCTTAATTGCATTTTCTTCATCATATTTAGTGGGACGTGGATTCAGTGTGGTAACCAATTTATTAACAAAAAAAAGAAAGCAATTGCGAATAGTCAATCATGGTGATTTAAGATTACTGCTGACGAAAACAGAGCCGAGGATTACTAAATTGGTAGCAGCACACCAGGTTCATCCTTCTCATTAAGATGATTTTGAATGTATTAACTTTTTTTGTATTACATTCTATTCTGAGTTCAATAAATAGTTTCATAATTTCAAAGTTCAATGTTTCTAATTTATACCTTTCTTTACTATATTTTACAAAAAAGGTAGAAATATTAATACATATACCTTTCCTATTAATTGCTATTAAAATTTTTTAAAAATTAATTTCCAGGGGGCACTAAGTAATATTTTTTCTGGAAAGGGGGTGGTAGGCCAAAAAAGTTTGGGACCCACTGGCTTAACCATTAGTTTAAACAAAAGTCATTTAAACAAATAGCTCAACGAAGAAAGTGACAAGAGTCAGTATGCATATGTAACCACAATGATACCAAAAAGAGCACAAATAAGCAGTGAATATACAGGACTTGGGACTTTATGTGGTAGGCACACATTTGGTCTGATGTGATCTATTATCCCTACACCTAGAACAGTGCCCGAGATATAATTGTTGATTTATTAATTAATTAACTAATAAATGAAATAATATTTGATTGGAAGCTGTGTCTCTAGGGACATACATTGAAAATGACAAGGGTAATTTATACCTTTGCCACTATTAAATGCTGAAATCATCTGGTAATGTTGCTGTCCTACTCCTGAGTTTGTGGAATTTCTGCTGTCTGCTAGACACATAATTTTTGTTTAGCACATCAGATTTTTCGGCCGTCTCATTTCTGCTGGAGTCATGTTGTTTCTATTGTATTTCTCTGCTGGTCGTTGGATGCTACTATCAATTTCCTATATATCTCTAGGCTCATTTATTAGTTATTTGCACTCCTGCTATTCTCTATATCAAGTACTGTGCTAGGGACACAAAGAATTTTCCTAAGGCTAAGATTAAATCTATTATTTAACTTTATATTTATTGCTGAATCTGATTTTTGTTTCATTGTCCCAGACAACTAGCTGACTAAGGATTAGACATTCTTTGCATGCTCTGTTTAACCTCTTATAGGGCACCCAATTCTGGAGCCTCTGCCCTATGCAGATACTGGGCCTACAAAAACTGTGTTGTTCCAAAGACTCTCTATGGATTTGTATGCAAACAAATCAAAGCATAAGAAGGAGGGTGTCAGATAGATGGGGTGTGCTCTGGTAATCTCCTCCTGACTGAATGAATGTGGGCCAATGCACTCACTCCCCCCTCCTTACTGGGAAGACTGTTGGGGTTGTAACTCACAAGGGGGCTCCCCAAAATGGAAGGGCCATAGATGAAATGACAGAGGGAGATGTTAGGAGTTGTTTCAGACTTAATGGCCTTTGTCAAATTCTTAGTGCCAGAGATATATCCTGAAGCCTCCCCCATCCCCCAAACAATTTTCCCACCAAGATGGAGTGTTGTGTTCCTTTCTACCCTCTCCCACCACAAGATGAAACCTCCCACCAAAAGTCACTATTCCAATTCAGACTGAAATAGCTAAACAGGGGTTTATTTGGGAACAAGATAATCAGGGACTTGAGGGAAGGGGTTTAGGGTTTAGAGTAGAGGGTATAGGATGAAACTCTCTAATCTATAACAATTCCCCTCAGAAGCTGAGCAGTAACTGGATTTCTTCTGTAACTTTTCTATCATAGTTAACTGTCTCAAGCCCCAATGAACCTTCTGCCTCCTGGCCTTATAGATCCCAAATGACTAGAGTAGGAATGTAACTTCAAGCTCAAGCAAGGCTAGTTAGCCCACAAGGACCAGCTCCCTCCCACTGGAGTCTTTGGCTCCTTGGCCAACTCAAGGAATCAGCAATGGTTGTCTTCTGAGATGTTCTATGAAGATGTAGATTCAGCAAGGTGGGCTAATTGTAGCAAAAAGGTCTGGTAAATCTCCAATATAGGCTTTTTCAGTTATTCAAACGTCTCACAGAACCACTGCCTCCCACCTCCCTGTTCCAGGGTCCCAAGAGCAATGAGTGACCTTTGAGATTTTTCCCAGAATCCTCAGCCTCCAGCCTGTCATCCCTTCTGGTTCTTGGAGTTCCATCCCAGACTCTTTCCACAATGCAGGCTTTGCTTGACTTCTTTGCCTAAGTGCACTCAGTCTGTTAGAAAAGGAAGAATGAAGCTTAACAAAGGGGTCAGATTCATCATTCTCCATACTTATGGCCCACTTTCCTGACTTTACAAATATCTTGGTAGAATTAGTTTTTAATTACTGTCTTTTGCACTGTATTCTGGCCACAAAATTGACATCTACCTAAATTTTGTTTCCTTTTGTTTGGAATGGGATATTTGCTTTACTGATTATGTCGCAATGAAGACTATAAAAGGAAGGAGCATTAGTCCCGTTGGGGTAGTGCTCTCCAAAAGGATAAAAGAGTCTAATTAAGATATATGATTTTTAAGTATAGGAAGATAAATTCAAGATCAACTAAAGGAGATAGAAGGCAGAGACATTGTATGTGTCTGCTTGAAGAAGCAGAGTAAAGCCGGTGACAAAATAAATGAGATCAAAACTATTTGCTTTGACCTGATTTTTTAAAAGGTACAGTAAACTGTTAACAGACTAGCCCGTCCAGTGTTGCAGCCTAGGTACTGTTTCTTCAGTATGAACAGGAATTTTTTTAAGGTTAACATAAAGAGGAGAACACAAGTAACAGGTACTATGGACAGAGCAGAGCAGAACCATTATCCCCAAGTTTAAGAGAGCTTAATTTTGGAAGAATAATTTTCATTATTCTCCACCTATGCTCAAATTTTGAGGATCAACTTTTTTTTTAATTAGTTCATCAATTTAAAGACATGTTAATGACTTACTTTATAGTGTTCCTATGTGTTCTGCATCACTATTGACAACAGTAAGAAAAATAGGAACTATTATAGGAAAATGGGGAAATAGAAATAATAGGAAATATACAGAATAATAGTATAAATAAGCCTTTTGATTTAATGGTCACAAATGCTGCTGTCAATGTAATGGTTTTTCCCTCATTGGCTGTTTTAAGCCAAAACTAGTTTACTTTTTAGGATTATTATAGAGGAGATTCTATACAAATGTGGGATGGACTATATGTGTTAGAAGTACTTTTTAAATTGGAGATTTTTTTCTCAAGTAGAAAATTAACTTGATAGACAAATATACCTTTGGGGAACAAATGAACAAAACACAAAACAAAATAAATATAAGAAATTTAATCATATAGAAATAAGGAAACATGCATTGCTGCCAGGAAAGCAAATAATTCATTTTTTTACTTCTTTAAACAGGATATACACAACTGATCAATATAATGAAAAAGCAATTCAAACTTGATAAGAAGGATGCATTTACTTATCATTTGTCTTTTATCGGTCACAGATATTTTAATGTATGAAAGTAAAAGATATGTTAATAGTAAAATATGCCTATATTGAATGCACTAAAGTATGATAATGATAGAAAAACTACAAAATTGAAGAATCTTAATTTTAAAATGTTCATGTTATTATCTTTAAAAGAAATTAAAGGTAGCTTAGAGAAGAATTAGTATATTTCCTACTTTCATAGTAAATAGAATTGTTTTCCAGTTTGGAAGAAAAGTGAAGTGCATTTGGTGGTCTTGTTAAAAATCTCTCTGAGATTATTTTTTATATGTTATCTCTGAAGTAAAATTTGACAAGTAGTCAAGAGAAGCATGATAGATGATATAAATTTTCTTCAGAAAAGCTTGAGTTTATTTGATGATCTTAATAGCTGCACCAGTGCAATTAACCACTGACTTAATTGGCATTCTATAAATTCAGCACTCTATCTGGTTTAGTAATAGTAATGATTATCTGTCACAGACTTAGCTTTGATGCCTCATTAACTAACCACTCTTCTTTATTACTGTGATAATTATTTCTGATTTTTTTTCCCAAATCTTCAGTCAAGGAGTTTTCCAGAATACCATGTGGTACCTTAAAAATGGCAAGACAGCATTGGCTCAAAAATATCCCTGCCTTTTTTATTTCATGGTTTCCTATTGTTTGGTTATACTAGGAATAGGAGCTCTATTAAATAATGAGTGTTAATGGTGGAAGGGAGAGTAAAGTTGGGGCAAAATGCATAGTAAAACTAAACTACTCTTTCTGAAAAATTTTAAAAGAGGATCACCAAGGCAGGATTCAATAAATATCAAGAAAAAATCCTCAAATCATTTTTATAGGAGGTTTGTATCTAGAAAATGAGTATTGGGGAAAATTATAGTCATAGAATATTCATGACACTAGATTGCATTATATTAGACAATACTAGTTCATATGTTATATTTCTGACAAATGCAAAAATAAATTGGCCACATGTAGACAGATTTTACTAAAATTCCATGGAAATTAATAAGTTTATTAAAGTTGTATTCTATTTTTCTAGGTGATATTTTGTATGAAAGAATGGAATAAATCATATCTTATTGTTCTAAAAATAGGATAGGAATTAGATTAATATGGAAAAAAAAACATCCCACCATGGAAACCATTGCATCCATGGCAAATTTGTCTATCAAGTGAGTTTTGTATTAGAGAAAAACAAACATCTCAAATTTAAAAAGGACTTCTAATACATCTAGTCCAATCCATATTTGTATAGACTCTCCCCTTTAATAATCCCTAAAAGTCAACTAGCTTTGGCTTAAAGACTGCCAATAAGGGAAAATCCATTACCTTGACAGATAGCCAGTCCACTTTTATTTTGTCCTGCTACAATTCTTGGATTTCTTCCACTTGCATCTTCTATCCTACAGTACTAGAGCAAATATTATTTATTTTCCACATAATTATTGAAATACTTGAAGACTATTTTATCCTAACCTTCAATGCTATATTTTCTTCATAGTAAAATATCTCCAGTTCCTCTAAATGATCTTTACATGGTTTTTAATCCTTTAACAAATGATTTTCACTTCCTCTGGATACTCTCCAGCTTGTGTAGGACTCAATACTGAAAATGATCCTTCATGAACCAATAACTTTTTTCTATGCCCTCCCTGGTTTGAACCTTTTCACAGTATTCTGGACTGACTCTCTCTCTCTCTCTCTCTCTCTCTCTCTCTTTCTCTCTCTCTTTCTCTCTCTCTCTCTCTCTCTCTCTCTCTCTCTCCATTTTTTTCTCTCTCATCTCTGTCTCTTTGCTCTCATCTCTCTTTTTCTGTCTCTCTCTCTCATAGGGCCTGGAGACTTATGTCCTAAGAAATGAGATTCTGTTTCCTTCTACTTCAACTAAGCTGATTTCAGTGTTTATCCTAATATTTGAATTTTTAATTATAATTCTATTAAGGGCATTTAAAAATAAAACTAGAAGGTGGGCAACAAACAGATGAAAAACGAAAAAAGATTTCTAAAGATTTTTATTGTAAGTATTTTCAAAATCAAGTACCTATATCCCTCCTGGACTTTAATATTACACTCTCTAATATGAATATGGGGGAAATGGAAATGGCAGTATTGTCATGAAATACATATTTCCATATTGCTCATGTTGTGATAGAAGACGTACATGTTTTAAAAAAATCATAAGAAATAAAGTGGAAGATGGCATGTTTTGATCTGCACTCAGACTCCAATAATTCCTTCCTTGGTTGTACTTAGCATTTTCATCATGAGATCCTTGTGATTTTTTTGAAATGACTACATTTATTTATTTATTTATTTATTTATTTATTTATTTGTTTGTTTTTTTGTTTCTAAACCCTTACCTTCTGTCTTGGATTCAATACTGTGTATTAGCTCCAAGGCAGAAGAGTGGTAAGGGTAGGCAATGGGGATCAAATGACTTTCCAGGGTCACACAGCTGGGAAGTTTCTGAGGTCAGATTTGAACCTAGGACCTCCCATCTCTAGGCCTGGCTCTCAATCCACTGAGCTACCCAGATGCCCCCACTATATTTATTTTTATCCGTGAAAAACTTTTGATGCAGTAGAGCAAAAGTACTATTTCACCTGTGCCTCAAGATTATTTAAAACTCTTTACAAGACACAGTGGCCAAAAACTTTCTAATTATTATTATTATAAAATGCATTGAATAGTGCCACATACACTAAACTGTACTTACTACTTTTTTGGTAATGTGTTAGATTTAGATTTAGATAAATATTTTTAATTTAAAGAAAAATCATCATAGAGAATATCCAGTATACATCAAAATTTTTTAAAAATGATTTCCTAAGAGATATTGATCTCCATCAAGGATGTTTGTGGATGACATTGTCATTATTGCATCAAACCCTGGGTCACCAACAAGATTCCTGAATGCAATCAATAAAGTCTCAAGAGTTTAACCTATTATTTCATCATTACCTCTACTACATTAATTGTCAAATAAATTCTTATTTCTCTCTTTGCTTCAGCTTCTAATTCCTCTATAATTTTATTTATTTTCCATATATATCTGTATTTGCTTTTGTAAAGGGGAAAATTAGGGTTTGGTTGGACTAAATATTTAAAGGGGTGGTCTCCAAGAATTGAATAAATATCAATACTAAAATGATTTTAGCAATTTATTTATAAAATATAGGGGAGAGTAAAAGTAGAGAAATGAGAAGAGGACAGAGTAAGAGATCTAGCTTATTGAATTAGATTATGTGTTCAAATCTTGGTTGTACTCTGGCAGGTCTCCAGAGGCCCCAGCCAGAGAGACTAAAAGTCAGTTAACAAGGGTTTTAGCCACGAGGCCTTCCTCCCAATGAAGGACCCCTCTGGAGGCTAGTATCTCTAGGGAAGCTGAGTCAGCTTTTTTCATTCACCACATGTAGTTATTTCTAAGGGAGAGATTTAAGAATTGTCTCAACCAAGTCCAAGGTCCCAGTCAAAGCTCCTCCAGGTCCAGTTCCAGGCTGAAGATAGTGAGCCCCAAAAGTTTGTTCTTTTTTATCTAAGCCATTTCTTTCATCACTTTCTGTGCCTTCATCTCATTTCACGTGTACCAATTACAACAAAGGCTTTGCTTAGGACTGCCCAGGGGGCAGTCAGTCAATTTTGATTTGACATCCACTGTTGCACATGTATGTCATAGACCTCCCTCACTTGAGAATTAAGTGGTGGTGTTTACACCTTTGGTGATTAAATCTTAAAATAAGCAAGATAGGATTAATCTATCTTCACACTTTCTTCCCTTAATACTACTGGTCTTATGATCGACTGTTTCAACTGTGACCTGTCTTTGACTCTTTAGTTCATTACCTTTTATCACATTTTTTGTTGTGACAAATCTCAGCCCTGGGTTATCCCTTGATGATTTCTCCATTCCTGCTATTTCAAAGAAACTCTCATTCATTAATTATATTCTTCTATTTTGTGAGTTCCTTTCTTTATCTCCTTCCTATGGCAATGAACATAAATATCCTCTCTATTTTTCCCTTTAACTATTCTTTTCCATGTCCATTTCTTTAAAGTATCTTATTTCATCACTTTTTGGCCTTTTGGCTAAGATCAAGTGTAAAGTACCTCATTTCTTAAACTTTTTGAGAAAAATTGGGGCAATTTCTGAATACTCGGTATACATTTTTTCAAACCTCAAAATCTTTTTATATCCTACCTCATCTTCCTCATTATATCCTTTTATCCAGTCTCTGGGAGTAGGTTATCCTCCTTAACAAAGCCAACTCATCTACTTCTGCCTTTCTTTTTAATAAAGGGACACCGGAGCATGTTTGTAGATAGCAGGAAAGAACTCAATAGCTAAAATGAGGAGAGATTGGAAATGAAAAAGAAAAATTGATATGGCAAATTCCAGGAGAGGAACAGATTAGATGAAGATGGTAGTGTGCCAGTGCCAGCTAGTACTGTTTTGCAAGAGTTGATTACTAAATTTTTATTATGAGCCTTTATAGCTTGGAAAATGACAAATGCTATAAAGTGAGTCTCAGTTTATTTTGTTCATTATTTTAAAAATGTGTTTGAGAGAGTTTCTGGGTTAAGATGGCGACAGAGTAAAAAGCAGCTGCTTAACCTCTCCTAACCCACACATATAGGACTCCTCAAGGGGACATAAAAACAAATCCAGATGAAGGAAGGGACCCCACAACAGGGCACAGCATTGAAGGTACATGGGATCGAGGCATTTCCATGCTATAAGGGGGTGAAATATCTCTACTAAAACTTGAGCTGAGCGATCTCCTCGCCCCCCACATCACCTGCAGGCCCAAAGCCAGTGCACAAGAGCTAGACCAAGTTTGGGGCATCCATTAAGTCCTTGACAGCTACCTCAGAACACCAGGGCCTGTTCCTGAGACAGGCAAGACTTAAGACCCCAAGAGGCTAAAGAACGAGGGGACTTTGAACACAGACCCTGAGCACAGGCTTGGTTGAAGCTGCAGATAATCTTGAGTACATGTGAGGGTGCAAGACTATGGAAGCAGTGCCCTGAGACTGTTAAAGGAGCTTCTGGCAGAGGAACAAGCAAGGGGACCACCAGGAGGCTTGACCCTGAGAACAACTAGACTTGAGACCTCAGGAGCCCAAAGAGCACATACAGACACTGGGCATGAGGATAAAACTGACAGGATGCTGGGCTAACAATGCAAGCCAGAGACAAGAACCCCAGAAGAGAAAGATCAAGAAGAAATAGTTAACACTCTACAACTTTTACACAGAAAAAATCCAGACAACAGAGCAAACAGCAAAGGAGAACAAACAAGTAATCATATCCAAACCTTCCCCCCCAAAATGGAAACTGGTCACAAGCTCTTGAAGAGTTCAAATCTCAGATTATGAGAAAGATGGAATGTATCTGGCAAGAAAATAACAATTTAAAAGGCAGAATTTCTCAATTAGAAAGTGAGGCTCAGAAATCAAATGAATTGATAAGCAAATTGAAGACCAGAAATGACTATCTGGCAGCCTTGAAGAACCAAACAGACCAGATTGGAAAGGAAAACCTAAAGATTATAGCCGAAAACCAGTCTCTAAAGGCTAGAATTGGGCAATTCGAAAAAGATGCACCCAAATCAAAAGAATTAATAAGTAAATTGGAGACCAAAATCAAACAGCTGGAAAACAAGATAGACCAAATCAAAAAGGAAAATCAAAAGAATATAGCAGAAAACCAGTCTCTAAAGACAAGAATTGGGCAAGTAGAAGCCAATGATCTCTCAAGACAACAAGAACAAATAAAGCAAAGTCAAAAGACCGATTAAATAGAAGGAAACATGAAATATCTCACTAAGAAATTGAAAGATCAAGAAAACAGGTCTAGAAGAGATAATCTGAGAATCACTGGTCTTCCTGAAAAAGCAGAAATTAATAGAAATTTGGACTCCATACTAAAGGAAATTATTCAGCAAAATTGCCCTGAAGTTCTACAACAAGAGGGCAATATAGACATTGAAAGGATCCATAGATCACCCTCTACACTAAACCCTGAAAAGACAACCCCCAGGAATATAATAGCCAAATTCAAGAGCTTCCAAGTAAAAGAAAAAAAATTTTATAGGAAGCCAGAAAGAGACAATTCACATATCAAGGAGCACCAATCAGGATCACACAGGATCTGGCAGCTTCCATACTACAAGACCACAAGGCTTGCAATATGATATTCAGAAAGGCAAGAGAACTGGGTCTACAACCAAGGATCACCTACCCATCAGAACTGACTATATACTTCCAGGGGAAAGTATGGGCATTCAACAAGATAGAAGATTTCCAAGTATTTGCACAGAAAAGACCAGGACTAAATGGAAAGTTAGATATCCAACCACAAAAACCAAGAGAAACATGTATAGGTAAACAAGAAAAAGAGGGGAAGAAAGAAAACTCTTATTTTTAAATTTACCTCTTTACATGCTTCAATAAGATCTAATTATTTGTATTCCTATATGGAGAAACATTTTGTGTAAATCTCTGTAAGGAACTCTATTCACTATTTTAGTATCCACTATTATAGTAATTAGAAGAATTATTCACAGGGGGAGGTTGGAGTACTAAATGGTCTAATATGATAAGGGGGTGGGTGGGAAAGAGGGGCTGAATAATAGAGGACACCAAGAGAAAGTTGAATGAATAAGAAAAATAGGATATTCTCTTATACACAAAGAGGGCATGGGAAGGGGGAGGGGATGAATACTATTTTAAGAAGGAGAGGAAGAGAGCATTAAGAGGTAATATTTAAACCTTACTCTCAGTAGAATTTACCCTGAGAGGGAAGAGTAGCTCTATCCATTGGGATATAGAACTCTAACCCTACTGAGAAAGTCAGAAGGGATAAACCAAGGGGAGCAGGGGAGTGGGGAGGTCAAAAAAGGGAGGGGAGGAGAAGGGAGAGGGAATTCATTAAGCCTTAAAAATAAAATAGTGCCATAACAAGGGAGGGGGTAGAAAGGGTAGTAAATCAAGGGAGGGGACAAGGGCTACTGGTTTAAAACAAATCACTGGTTTAAAAGGAAATAGCCCAAGAAGAAGGGGTAGAACTAAGAGAGGATACCAAAATGTTGGGAATACACAACTGATAATTATAACTTTGAATGTGAATGGGATGATTGATTATACTAAATTAAAAAGCTTTTGTACAGGGGGCAGCTGGGTAGCTCAGTGGATTGAGAGCCAGGCCTAGAGACAGGAGGTCCTAGGTTCAAATCCGGCCTCAGACACTTCCCAGCTGTGTGACCCTGGGCAAGTCACTTGATTCCCATTGCCTACCCTTACCACTCTTCCACCTATAAGTCAATACACAGAAGTTAAGGGTTTAAAATAAAGAAAAAGAAAAAAAAGCTTTTGTACAAACAAAAACAATACAACCAAAATCAGAAGGGAAACAACGAATTGGGAAAAAATCTTTATAACAAAAATCTCTGACAGGGGTCTAGTTACTCAAATATACAAAGAGTTAAATCAATTGTATAAAAAATTAAGCCATTCCCCAATTGATAAATGGGCAAGGGACATGAATAGGCAATTTTCAGATAAAGAAATCAAAACTATCAATAAGCACATGAGAAAGTGCTCTAAATCTCTAATAATTAGAGAAATGCACATCAAAACAAAGCTGAGGTATTACCTCACACATAGCACATTAGCTAAAATGATAGTAGGGGAGAGAAATGAATGTTGGAGGGGATGAGGCAAAATTGAGACATTAATGCATTGCTGGTGGAGCTGTGAACTGATACAACCATTCTGGCTGGCAATTTGGATCTACGCTCATAAGGCTATAAAAGATTGCTTGCCCTTTGATCCAGCCATACCATCGTTGGGTTTGTACCCCAAAGAGATCATAGATAAACAGACTTGCATGAAAATATTTATAACCGAGATTTTTGTGGTGGCAAAAAACTGGAAAAGGAGGGTATGTCCTTCTATTGGGGAATGGCTGAACAAACTGTGGTATATGCTGGTGATGGAATACTATTGTGCTGAAAGGAATAATAAACTGGAGGAATTCCATGGGAACTGGAAAGACCTCCAGGAATTGATGCAGAGTGAAAGGAGCAGAGTCAAAAGAACATTGTACACAGAGACCAATACACTGTGGTAAAATAGAATGTAATGGACTTAGCAGCAATGCAATGATCCATAACAATTCTGAGGGATTTATGGAAAAGAACACTACCTACATTCAGAGGAAGAACTACAGGAGTGGAAACACAGAAGAAAAGTAAAAGGTTGAATGCATGGGTTGAGGCGGACATGATTGGGAATGTAGACCTGAAACTACCACACCAATGTAACCATCAAGAATTTGGAAATAAGTCTTGATCAATGACACATGTTAAAACTATGGGGGTGGGGAGGTCAGGGGGTGAAGGGGAAAGTAAGAACATGAATCATGTAACCATGATAACTTTTCTAAAAAATAAAAATTATTAAAAAATGTGTTTGAGAAAATGGAATACAGGTTAGGCTTAAAAGTGTGTTGCATGTATTTTTTTTTGTTTATTTTTAGACTTAATTGCTAAACATTTTAAATTTAGAGGAAAGATCCAGTATACCCCTGTATCACTGGTAATAGAAAATTCTTCCCTTGTTCAGTTGGACTAGTTCCTTGAAGGATACAATGTCTCAGGTGAAAGGAATTCAGGTTGCTCTTTACAAATGACTTCTCACAAGACTCAGCAACTGCTGCTACTGACTGTAGTGTGGTCCTTGCTCCCAATTCTGGGTGCTGAAGCAACTTTTGATTGCTCTTCTGATGTTTCATGGATTACAAAATCATGACCTGGAACGCTCCATCTTTGGATATCCATTTACTTAAAATCAAGAAAGAACAAACACAAAAGAAACAGGAACCATGCATTCAGGACCCATAGGTGCCAAGTAGGGAGATAAGGCAACCTTAGCTTTTGTCCTTGCTTCCACCCAGAGGCTGTATTCTTCAATCAAAAGCCACAAGGGAAGGGGACAAGTACAGAAGACACCTAGAGAAGGGTTTATTAATACTTTTGTATGAAAACTCAATTACTTATTGAGGTATTTTCTTTTTTAAAAATATTTATTTTAAAATATATATTTATTTGTAGAATTTATTTACTAGTGTCCCAGCCCCTCCCCAAACTCCTCACATCATAGAAGATATTATCTGGGTGACAGATATATTCATAGAGATTAAGTCTTTTATGTTTTCACCTCTCAGTTTATTCTCTGGAGGTCATATTCATAATTAATTCTCTGGCTGTGTATGATGTCCTATTGGTTCTACTCATTTCACTATTCATTATCCTGTATAGTTCTTTCCAAGTTTTTTTAATTAACCTGCTCATCATTTTTTATGGTGTAGTTGTACTCCATCAAAATCCTAAACAACAATTTGTTTAGCCATTCCCCAATTAATGAGCATTCCTTCAGTTTCCAAATCTTTGCCACAACAGAGTGCTGCTATAAATATTTTGGAAAAGATAGATTCTTTTCCTTTTTCCCTGATCTCCTTGGGAAACAAACCCAGCAATGTTACTGCTGGGTCTAAGGGTATATACACAGTTGTATAACTTTCTGTGTCTAATTCCAAACTACTCTCCAAAGTTGTTGGATAACTTTTAAAAATTATGATATTTGTTCTGACTTTTCACTGACAGACACTTCTAGATCTCAAATTCTGACTGTGCAGTCCTCATCCCCAAATGGTGGAGAACATTTCTAAAAATGAAGACTTTTAATTAAAGTTCATTTCTCACAGTTTTCTTTCATTGGGGGAAAAAGGAATAGTTATACCCAAATCATTAAAAATAAAAAGGAAAGAACAATCAAACAAAAATATTTATATGTTTCCATCCTCTCCTCAGTTTTGATAAACATTCTTTAAAGATTTATTAGATAGCTTCATGTATTTCACTAAGTATTTTGCCCTTCATTTTAGTATAAATTTTTTTCAGAATTGCAAAATATCAGATTCTGACTGTAAAAAATGCTTCAGATTTTTAAAATATCCATTTTTTAAAAGTTCCCTGGCTACTTTTCCTTATTTCATAACAGAGGTCACATACTGCCAACTTTGGGATAAGGATTAGATGAGAACCAATTATATAGTAAAGGAATTACTGGATAATTAGATAATTAAAGGATAATTAGCTGCATTGGCAAAAGCAAACAAGCTTATTTTCCAAAATAAAATCATTTCAAATAATTACAAATGTACTAAATCACAAATTAAATTCATTATCTATCAAGGATCAACAACAACAGTAACTAAGTTTTGTGAGAGGAAAGTTAAACCAAAGAACTTATTTTTTTCTTAGTTAAATAATTTCCTTTAGATAGTAACTTGTTACTGGTGACAGCTTAACCATTGAATGTTGCCAGACTTTTTTACTTTACTGAAGCCTGCATCGTTACAGAAGTACTCAGTATTACTGAAAGCTATTATTCCCTTTCCACTTAAGTCATTTCTCAGGGATTTTCTGAGCATCAGGGTAATTTGTATGGCTTGTCTTTAGGAAGAAAGGGAATGTGGGATGAAGGGAAGGATCATGGAAGTTGGAAAGGCATCCAGAAAAGAGTATACTTTTCATTAGCCTTAGAAAGAATCAGTGGGAAGTATGTGTGGGGTGTATACTGCTTGCAGCCTGAAGCAATTTAAGAGATGAATAGAATTCAGTTACCCAGACTTCAGTAGCAGTGAGAGTTGGGGATTATTACTTGAAGTGAGTGAGCTAGGATATAGTCAAAAGTACATGAAATGCTCCCTCTACCCCAGGCCCTTCTGTGTGTGTTGCTCAGGTTATACTCTGGATTTGACACTAACAAAAAAAAGCTAGAAAAGTATTGATTAGCTCCAAGGCATATTGGTCCTGGATAGCTGTTGTTGTTTTTTAAAAACAAAATAATTTTACTTGAAACAGTAATAATAGAAGTTTTCAGACAAAGGATATTGACAGCTGTTATTGAATACAGTCAATAAAGAGTTCCTTCCCCTGGGGCCCAATAACTCTGTTCCTGGTTTACAGAATCTTTATTCTCTGGATTCCTCATATTTTACACAAAATCTGAAGAGACCAAAATACAGAGGAGTAAGTACTCTTGATATTCTAGAACAGTGATGGGCAAACTACAACCTGAAGGCTAGATGCGGGCCCCCTGAAATGTTCTATCTGGCCTTATGACATTATTCCTAATCTGATGAATATAATGAGTAGGATACAATACAATGAAAGTTCGAAAGAGTTACCTTAGAAACAGACTGACAGATGAGCATTTCCTTTCCTTTGGCCCGCTCTTTAAAAAGTTTGCCCATCACTGATCTAGAATAATTGTTCTCATCTTAGGTCTGTGAATTTTTTCATTATTTTTATAATTATTTCAATGTAATTAGTTTCTTTTGTAATCTTAAACATTTGATTTTATGTACTTAAAATATTATAATGAGATAGAACTATAGATTTCACCAGGCAGCCAGCAGGGTCCATGATACCCAAAAAGGTTAAGAATCCCCTTCTCTGGGGAAAGCTGGCCCTCATCTCTTCAAGCACTGTGCAGTGGTGAGATGGGTCCAATATACTTGATATCTAGATGCTATTAAAGGCTTTCCAACTTTGGATATAATCTGGGAACTGGCTGCTCAGATTAACTTTTTAATCTTTCTTTCAGGTATATTTTGTCCTACAATATATCCTAAGATGATCTCACAATGTTCTTTTTTTAAATCACCTCAGTATCAAAACTATCAATAAGCAGGTGAAAGAATGTTCTAAATCTCTCATAATTAGAGAAATGCAAATCAAAACAACTCTGAGGTAAAACCTCATACCTAACAGATTGTCAATATGACAGCAAAGGAAAGTAATAAATGTTGGTGGGAATGTGGCAAAATTGGGACATTAATGCATTGCTGGTAGAATTGTAAATTGATCAAACCATTATGGAAGGCAATTTGGAACTATGCACAAAGAGCCCTAAAAGATTGTCTACCCTCTGACTCAGCCATACCACTGTTGGGTTTATACCCCAAAGAGATAATAAGAAAAAAAGTCTTGTATGAAAATATTTATAGCTGCCCTCTTTGTGATGGTAAAAAATTGGAAAATGAGGGGATGTCCATCAATTGGGGAACGGCTGAACAAATTGTAGAATCTGTTCGTGATAGAATACTATTGTGCTGAGAGGAATAATGAACTGGAGGAATTCCATGTGAACTGGAATGACCTCTAGGAATTGATGCAGAGTGAAAAAAGAAAAAGGTATGATTGATCATGTGGTTTGATGCATATATGATTGGGGAGGTTGATCTTAAATGATCACTCTGTTGAAAATATTAATAATATGGAAATAGGCTTTGATCAATGATACATATAAAACCCAGTGGAATTGCTCATTGGCTAGGGGAGGGAGGGTGGGAGGAGGGGAGGGAAAGAACATGAATCATGTAACCACAGAAAAATATTCGAAATTACCTAATTAAATAAAAAAAATCACCTCAGTAGATGAGTTTTAAACCATTACTGTCTATCTAAACATTTTTAGATTTACACCAGGATTATTTGTAAGCCTCGTCTCATTTAAACAGTATTAATGGAAGTTAGCATAAAACAGATCATGACAGATCACAGGAAGATACCTAAGAACAGAATATTGTACTGTGAATATGGCAGAAAGAGATACTTGTGGTGATATTGATTGCATTCTGTTAATTTTCAGTCTAGAAGTTATGGGCTAAACTAGGTCAAGTTTCTTTTAATTCTGTTTTTGATTTTGGGTAAAATTTAGTTTTAGATATGTAAGTTCATGCAATACTTCTCCAAATTAAATAAATAATAATGCAATAGTCAAGTCCGTGGTCAAACAGATGGCCAAAGAAGGAAAATCATGGTATTTTCAAAAGTCCTGTCCTGAGTTTCTTCCACTGTCAATAGTAGAAAGGATTCCAGTTTATATGCCGCTCAGAATATGATGATAAGACTGACCATGTACTAAGACATAGAAACATGGCAAACAAATGCAAAAGAGCAGAAATAATAAACATAACCTTTTCAGATTATAATGCAATAAAAATAATAATCAGTAAGGGCACATGAATAGGTGAATCAAAAACTAACTTGAAATTAAATAATATGATTCTCCAAAATCATATAGTTAAAGAACAAATCATACAAACAATAATTTCATTGAAAGAATGGCAAAGATGAGACACTCTACCAAAATCTGTGGGATGTAGCTAAAGCCGTAATAAAGGAGAAATTTATATCACTGAGTGCATAAAATAACAAATTAGAGAGGGCAAAGATCAATGAACTGGGCATGCAAATCAAAAAACTAGAAAGGGAACAAATTAAAAAAACCCATTTAAAAACTAAATTAGAGATTATAAAAATCAAAGGAGGAATCAATAAAATTGAAAGTAAAAGACATATTGAATTAATAAATAAGACTACAAGCTGGTACTTTGAGAAAATAAATAAAATTTACAAAATACTGGTCAATAGAATTAATAAAAGGAAAGAAGAAAACCAAATTATCAGTATCAAAGATGAAAAGGGAGACCTCACCTCAAATGAAGAGGAAATCAAGGCAATCATTACAAACTATTTTGGCCAATTATATGGCAATAAATATAGTAATCTAGGTGATATGGATTGATATTTATAAAAATATAAATTGCCTAGATTAACAGCAGAAGAAATAGAATACTGAAATAATCTCATATGAGAAAAAGAAATTGAACAAGCCATCAAATGATTCCCTAAGAAAAATTCCCAAGGGCCTGATGGATTCACAAATGAATTCTATCAAACCTTCAAAGAACAACTAATTCCAATACCATACAAACTATTTGACACAATAAGCAAAGAAGGAGTTCTACCAAACTCCTTTTATGACACAAATATAGTACTAATCCCAAAGCCAGGTAGAACAAAAACAGAGAAAGAAAACTACAGACCCATCTCCTTAATGAGCATAGATGCAAAAATCTTAAACTCAATACTAGGAAAAAGACTCTAGCAAGTGATCATGAGGGTTTTTTATTATGATCAGGTGGTATTTATACCAGGAATGCAAAGATGGTTCAACATTAGGAAAACCATTTACATAATTGACCATATCAACAAACAAACCAACAAAAACCACATGATTATCTCAATAGATGCTGAAGCAGCCTTTGACAAAATACAACACTCATTCCTACTGAAAACATTAGAAAGTACAGGAATAGAAGGACCTTTCCTAAAAATAATAAATGGTATATATCTAAAACAATCAACAAACATCATCTGCAATGATGATAAATTAGAAACATTCCCAATAAGATCGGGAGTGAAACAAGGATGCCCATTATTATCTCTATTATTGAACATTGTACTAGAAACACTAGCAGTAGAAATTAGAGAAGAAAAAGAAATTGAAGGTATTACAATGGGTAGTGAGGAGACCAGGCTATCCCTCTTTGCAGATGATATAATGATCTACTTAAAAAATCCTAGAGAATCAACTAAAAAGTTAGTGGAAATAATCAACAACTTTAGCAATCTTGCAGACACAAAATAAAGACACATAAATCATCTGCATTTCTATATATTTCCAACACATCACAGCAGGATGAGTAAGAAAGAAAAATTCCATTTAAAATCACCCTAGACAATATAAAATACTTAGAAATCTATCTGGCAAGAAAAACACAGGAATTATATGCACACAACTATGAAACTCTTTCCACACAATTAAAACTAGATCTAAACAAATGGAAAAAACATTGATTGCTCATGGGTAGGATGAGCTAACATAATAAAAATGACTATCCTACCCAAATTAATTTGCCTATTTAGTGATATACCTATCAAACTACCAAAAAACTTTTTTTACTGAATTAGAAAAAACTATAACAAAGTTCATTTGGAAGAGCAAAAGACCGAGAATATCAAGGGAAATAATGAAAAAAAAATATGAAGGAGGGTGGCCTAGAAGTACCAGATATTAAATTGTACTATTAAGCAGTAGTCATGAAAACAATATAGTACTGGCAAAGAGACAGAAGGGAAGATCACTGGAATAGAGTAGGGAAAAATGACCTCAGCAAGATAGTTTATGATAAAACCCAAAGAACCCAGCTTTTGGGACAAAAATCCACTATTTGACAAAAACTGCTGGGAAAATTGGAAAACAATATGGGAGAGATTGGGCCTAGATCAACATCTCACACCCTATACCAAGATAAACTCAGAATGATGAATGACTTGAATATAAAGAAGGAAATTCTTAGTAAATTAGGTGAGGTCAGAATAGTATACTTGTCAGATCTATGGAAAAGAAAAAGTTTTTAAAACTAAGCAAGAGTTAGAAAAAATCACAAAATGTAAAATAAATAATTTTGACTACATTAAACTAAAAAGGTTTTATACAGACATAACCAATGCTATCAAAATTAGAAGGGAAGCAACAGTTTGGGAAATCTTTATAACCAAAAACTCTGACAGAGTTTTAATTAATCAAATATACAAGGAGCTAAATCATTAGAACAAAAAAATCAAGCAATCCCCCAATCTAAATGGTTAAGGGACAGGAATAGGCAATTTTCTGATAAAGAAATCAAAACTATCAACAAACACCACATGAGAAAATGTTGTAAATCTCTAATAATTAGAGAAATGCAAGTCAAAAGAATTCTGAGGTATCACCTCACACCTAGCAAATTGGCTAAAATGATAGCAGGGGAAACTAAGGAATGTTGGAGGGGATGTGGCAAAATTGGGACATAAATGCATTGCTGGTCCAGTTTTGAACTGATTCAACCATTCTGGATGGCAATTTGGAACTATGCTCAAAGGGCTTTAAAAGACTATCTGCCTTTTGATCCAGCCAAAGCACTGCTTGGTTTATACCACAAAGAGACAATAAGGAAAAAGATTTGTGCAAAAATATTTATAGCCGTGCTCTTTGTGGTGGCAAAAAATTGGAAAATGAGAGAATGTCCTTCAGTTGGGGAATGGTTGAACAAATAGTGGTATCTGTTGGTGACGGAATACTATTGTGCCAAAAGGAATAAAGAACTGGAGGAATTCCATGTGAACTGGAATGACCTCCAGGAATTGATGCAGAGTGAAAGGAACAGATCCAGGAGAACATTGTACACAGAGACTGATACACTGTGGTACAATCAAACATAATGGACTTCTCTACTAGCAGCAATGTAAGAGTCCAGAACAAGGCTGAGGGACTTATGAGAAAGAAAACTAGCCACATTCAGAGGAAGAACTGATGGAGGAGAAACACAGAAGGAAAACAACTGCTTGAACACATGGGCTGATGGGGATATTATTGGGGATTTAGACTTTAAGCTATAACTCTAGTCCAACTATCAATAATATGGAATTAGGTCTTGATTAATGATACATGTAAAACCCAATGGAATTGTGCATTGGTTAAGGGGGTAGGGGGGATTGGGGGAGAGGGAAAGAACATGAAATATGTAACTATGGGAAAATATTCAAAATAAAAATTAAAAAAAAAGAACATGATGATAATTTCATTGTTTTTCATGACTGATCCATTAAGGAACCTGCTGATAGCCTCTCTTTGTTGGTGGGTTGCTACTGCATCAGTGCTTACCACATCCATCTGTGAGCGTTTGGCATTAGTTTGTCTTCTAATTTAGTGAATTAGTATTCAGATAATCTGAAATAATGTGTAAGTTAAAGGTCAAAATAGGAGCATGAGCAAATAAGAAAGGAACTTCTAGAGGGTTTTATCTTATAAAGTTAATCCTATTATTTATAATCATTGCAAGAAATTAAATGATTGATATTGATTTTATAACAGATATCTGGGAAGGACTGAGGTGAAAAGGGGGATTTTATACATGAAATAACATGAGTTTAATATTCATTATTAACATTTTCTCCATCCCTTTCTTAAATATAAATCAAAGGTGTCTAACAAATAGAAAAGGACCATTAAACCATAAATGAGGATCCCTAAAGGCTGTATTAGGAAATCACATATTATTTGTACTCTATTGTATTTTTATTTATTTGGATAAATATTTATCAATTACATTTAAAAAAGCCTTATTGGTTTCTAAGGCAAAAGATTGTAAGGACTAGTCAACATAGTTTAAATGATTTCCCCAAGGTTACACTGATAGGAAGTCTCTAAGGCAATATTTGAACCCAGGTCTTTTCATCTCTAGGCCTGGCTTTATATACACTGAGCCAACTAGTTTCCTCTTACCAATTACATTTTAATCTGATTCTTTTTTGTCTCCTCATCCAGCCCGCCGATGTTCATTAGACTTTAGAGATAACTAATGAACAAGCTCTGATTTGTAGCATTTGTCAAAAGCCAATTGAAGCTAGCTCCAGCACATTCCTAGTCCTATTTCTTCATAAAAGCTTTAGTATTTTCTTAAGGAAGAAGGAGAGGTAGATGATAGTGGCCTTTATGGTAGTGGAATTAGACATAACAGCAACAACCTCATGACAGAATAATATCACTGAATTTAAATGAAAATAAGGAACTGGAGCATGTTATGTCACACAAGTGCTAGATAATAGGAGAGATATCTTCAAATATAGTAGAAATGGTAGGTGAGCAATAGAAAGCACCATGGAGAAAGGAGAGTGGCATAGTAAGGAATCCTTAATTCAATGATTAAAGGAGGAAAAAGAACTAGGGATCTGTGAGACCCACAGCCATTATGTGGAAGAGCAAACATAGACTGGGTATTTTCAGTCATGTGTATTGTACAAAAGCAATTTTATGGTAGTGACCCCAAATTATTTCTGTCCTGAGGGAAGCCCCTGATAGGGCTCAACTTCAGTCTGACACTATATTAAAGTGACTGAACAAACCTTGGGGAAAATAGGGACCCATAAAAGCAAGTGTTCTCTTAACTGTCTTCATGCTCTGGCATAAGGCAGAGCTTAAATGGTTATTGATTGGTTGTACTTTTGATCATAGCTAATAAATTTGTTTTGGGTTTTTTTTTGTTCTATGCCTGCCTAGTCTCATTTGATTGAAAGAGAAGAGAAGACAGAAGAGGAGGTCAAGAAATGAGAAAACTTAAACATTTTCTAGCTCTTGAAACCTGGTTGAGGGGCAACAAAATCTAAAATCTATAGAATCAGGTTATTTTTCAGAAACTTTGTGATTAAACCCATTTAGAAGTGTAACTAGCATGAAGCATCAAGATTTTGGGGCCATGAACCATAAGATACCATCTCTGTTAATATTGCTTTTTAAGACTCCTTCCCCCTACTTCAAAATTTTTAGGGGTACAATTTGGGCATGGATACCCTTTCTCCTCATCTTACTGCATCTCTATCAAACTATTCTCTGTTCCACAACTTCCCCTTTACTAAAGAAATGCTCTCCCAGTTCACTGAAAACACAGAGCTTCAGTAAGAGTGACAGGTTACACATGGTTAGCCTAAATTGATGATACTTAAGATTAAGTGCCCCTGGGGCAGCTGGGTAGCTCAGTGGATTGAGAGCCAGACCTAGAGACAGGAGGTCCTAAGTTCAAATCCAGCCTCAGACACTTCCTAGCTGTGTGACCCTGGGCAAATCACTTGACCTCCATTGCCCACGATTACCTCTCTTACACCTAAGAGCCAATACACAGAAGTTAAGGGTTTAAAAAAGTAATAATAATAATAATAATAATAATAATAAAAAGATTAAGTGCTATTGTGAGGAAGTTTACTAAATTATTATTTAGGAGACCTAGCAGGCAGGGTTGGAGAATTCAAAATGGAATGGGGAAAGAGGAAGTGTGGCTTCTCTCTCTGAGAATCCATGGTGTTAGGGACAAGTTGTAACTTATCCTGGGAGACCTCAGAGGAAGTGAAGTTTGTGCCCTGATTTGCTGATATCCAGAAGGAAGACTGTCATCTATTTGTGGGAGATTTTTGGTAGAGACAATTAATCCCAACCTGAGTTGCAGGTTAACTTGGGCTGGGTTAGCTCCCAGAATCTACCCACCTGAACAAGTACAGAGAGTGGTCCTGGAGGAGCTGCCCCATCACTGGAGTGTGTCAGAACTCTGCTATGAGGATACCCACTTCAGTCCTGCTATTCTTTGGGCCCTGTCTTGCTTTAGTTCTCATTTCAGTGTAGATAAGTCCCTCCCCTGACCCTGTGGTTTGCCCATTGTCTGGAAGTATAGAAACCCCTATTCCCATCCTTTAGACATAGTTCCCTTAATTAAATTTGTTACAAGCCCTCTTGTCATTTGCTTGCTGGTTTTCACAGACCCCTTGTTTAGGTGGGGCAGGGTGACAGTTAGGGTCTAACTGTCACTCCTGTCAACAGTCATTTCTCTTAACAGCTAAACCCAGTTTCCCTAACTTGTTTGGTCCCACCTATTGTCCATTCCTGTCTCCTATCCACCCTTCTGAACCCACATATAATATTTAAGTTGCCTCCCTTGTTTTTCCTCATACGAGTGCCAAAATGATAATTTCTGGCTAGATTTATTGATTTCTCTTTGATTAGAAGATTTTATTTCTCATATCCTTATTAATTTTGTAAGTAATATGTATATGTTCTAATTGCTGTTTAAGATTAATAATTGTTTTTTAAAAATATTCAAATGTTTTAAAAATCCATTTAAGCAAATTACACACAGTTTGAAAAACATTTTACATTTCTTTTAAGCATGACTTTTCTTCAAATCCATAGAAACAATAAAAAAGGCTTCTGTAAAAATAGTTGTTCTTATTGTACTGTTTTCTTGACTTCATTCAGCATGCTATATTTTGTTGGTGAAAGAGCAATAAGAATAAGATTTACCTAGTTTTGAACTACAAGCTAAGGGAGCGCAGACAAGTCCCAATTTCTATTGGCTTCGGTTTCCTTTTTTATAAACAAGGGATTTTGATAACAATGTGTGTAATATCTACCTCACAGTTCTGTTGTGAAATCAAATGATATATTGTTGGTAATATATTTGGCAGGCCTAAAAATGAGAAGTTCTGTGTTCAAACCTGTCCTAAGACACTTCCTAGATGTGTGACCCTGGGTGAGTCACTTAATATCCATTGCCTGTTCCTTACTGCTCTTCTCCTTTGGACCCAATACACAGTATTGATTTTAAGATGGAAGAAAATAGTTTGTTTTTTTTTAAATATATTTGGCAAAATGTAAAATTTAACAACAGACTATCATCAGTATGAGTGATTATTTAATATAATTTCCTTTTAAAATTTAAAATTTTAATGACCTTATAGTAGAGTTAAAAGCTTGTAATTCTTGTTTATAAACTTTCTTTCATAGGTAACTTCAGATCTTCCAATGGTTTGGGGATGTCCGAGGATTACTATAGAGCCTGATAATTCGATTTCTTATATTCTACACATATGCCCATGGAAACGAGGAGTATTTAAAGGTATCAAAATTAGTAAATCAATAATTTCCTTAACCCATATATATTTTTCTAACTTCCTAATATTTTCAATTGTTCTCTATCCACACAAACACAAACACATGTCCTACTTCAATCATGCATATTAAAGGCTTTGGTGCAGCAATGTGACACAATGGATACAGAATTGAATTTGAACCAAGAAGACATGAGTTCTAATCCTTTCTCATCACTTATTGTGAGACCCTGGAATACTATCTTAATCTCTGTTTCCCTCAATTTCCTTGTCTAAAAGTGGAGATAATAGTAGTACCTACCTCCCAGATTCTGTGAGAATCAAATGGGATAATATTTGGAAAGCAACTTGTCCCATCCTAGAGTGCTATGTAAATGCTACTTATTACTAATGTTTCAAGGAATCTATTAAAATTATATTATATTGTTTGACATGAGAACACAGATTCATTCATTCCAGAAATAGATGATTTTGTACTTGAAGAACTTATGAATTCTTATATTTAGTTTTTATTAATCCATCATGCAATTAGAATTAGCAGATTTATGCTCTAGGGAAAAATTAGGGCTTAAGGTAGAATAATATCTTGTATGTGAAGACTTATAATTATCTTATTTGATGTTGACAATAATTTCATGTTATAAACAATATTGGTCATGGAACTAAGTTTGGTTATGTTGAAAATGATTGTTTCGCCAATGTGATCTCATGTCCTTTCAACTCTGGGGTCCTACAAGCATGCCAGTTTTCTCATTTTACAGGTGAGGAAACTAGTATCAAAAACCCTGTCCATTGAATATTATTTTAAAGTAATAGAGCCAAGTCTCACAAAAACGTGTTTTTCAGTTATCATGCCTTTATTAAAGGAAAATTGTTGAAATTCAACATATATGGTTCCCCTTAAAATAAAATTTCATTCTGGAAACAAATTGATCATTCAGCCAGTTAACATATTTTTGATGGAATCTGAAGGGAAATTTTATCATCCTGAGTATAGATTTACAGAAAAAACATCCTTTTATTCTTCTAAAATGTTCATATTGAAAAGAAATATCAAGTCATATTTTTCTACCAATTTGTGGCCAAGCTCCTTGGGAAGGTGACACTTGACTCCTAAAATCTAGTTTCTGACCTTAGCATCGAACTAAACCTGTTGTCTGCCAGGTTGTCAGTGATCTCATAACTCTCAAATTCAATGGCATTTTTCCAATCCTCATTCTTCTTGACTTCTCTGAAGGCTTTGATACTATCAGTCGATTTTTATCTTCTCCTTGTTACTTCTCTTTTGGTTTTTAGGAAGCTGTTCCCTCTTGATTCTCCTACTTATTTGATTGCTCTGTCAATCTCCTTTTGCTGGATCATCATCCAGGTCATACTTACTACCTGTGAATGTCACACATAACCGTCTTGGGCTCTTTTTTCTTTTCCTTATGTATAGTTGCATTGGATAAGTTCATCAACTCCCATGGATTTAAATATCATCTCTGTGCTGATGATTCTTAGATCTACTGTTCAAACCCTAAACTCCAGTCTTGCATCTGCAACTATCCTATTTGACATTTCAAACCAGATGTCCTCCAGACATCACAAACTCAATATGTGCAAAACTGATCTTATAACTTTTCCTGCTAAACTTTCTGCCTTCTAAAATGTCCTATTATTATTAAGGGCATTACGAGTCTCCTAGACTCACAACCTAGGTATCTTCCTTTACTCTTTTAAAAAATATTTTACTTTCTCCCCTATTACATGTAAAGACAACATTTTTAACATTTTTAATAGTTTTGAATTCCAAATTCTCTCCCTTCTTCTGACACTCTCTCCCTTCCTTCATGCCCCCCCTTCTCTGAGAAGGTAAGCAATCTGATATAGATTTTACATGTGTTATCATGTAAAACATTTTCCCATATTAGTCATTTTATGGAACTATCTTTCAGATGCCCCATATCCAGTCCATTACTAAGATCTGGTGATTTTTCCTTTGTAACATCCCTAAATTATGTCTTCTTCTCACCTTTAATACAGTTGCCATTCTAATGCGGGCCCTTTTCCCCTCACATCTGCTCCATTGCAATATGGTATGCCAGTTCAGAAGCCTCTCCCCCCCTCAGTCCATCTTCCTGCAGCTGCTAAAGTGCAATTTTTTAAAAGTGCAAGCCTGATCATGTCACTTCTCTGCTCTCTCTTCCTTTGTCTCCCTATTGTTTATAGGTCAACTATAGCATCCTCTGTTTAGCATTCAAATGTCTTTGGAATGCCCTTCTCCCTCAATCTCCTTCTAGTCTTCTTACACCTTAAACTCTTCAGTGATAATGAATGACTTCCTTCTTGCTACTAGCCCAAGATATCCCATTTCCTGAATACAGATCTTTTCACTGATGGTCCTCCATCCCTGAAATACTTGCTCTTTCATCTCTCTCTCCTGGCTTCCCTGGGTTTATTCAGGTCCAAGTTTAGAGCCATTCTTCTACAGAAAGCCTTTCTCAGTCTCTCCTAGTTCTAATCCTTTATCTCTGTTGATTATTCATTTAGTGTTAAGTATTTTTTCATGAAGCTGTTTGCATATTGTTTCCTCCATTAGCTATGAGCTCCTCCAGATCAGGGGCTTTTTTTGTCTCTCTTGTTATCCCCAGTATTTAGCACAGTTTACATATATAGTAGGGATTTAATTAATAAATGCTTATTTACTTGACTGATGCTAGATAATACATATGGAATAGTTCAGATATATTCTTCAGTATTATAAATATTAGGTTTTTTTTAGTGAGCTGTTTAAGACTTTATCTCTCATTTTGTCCTTAAATTAAGTTTTGGTCTAGCAAATCATAGATAATTAATAAATATTGAAACTATATCTACTTAGAAATTAAAATATAGGTCCCGATCCCATAATTATAGTATTAGTTTGATGTAGAAATTATATATGAATGTTTTAGTCTTTCTTCTGGTTTTTCTCAAGGATGGAACAGAAGTAGAGTATTTTAGTGATAACATTCATTAAAACATGAAGGCTTAATTGCTTTTTCAATAACTTTAAAGTGACCTGTCTAGTTTGATAACAATTGAAATGTCAAAGGCTAATTTGACTGTCAAAAGCTGCCATATTAGCAAAGGACTAAATAGATTGTGTAAAATTAAGGAGATTCTTTCTTAAATATCAATAAATACTCATGTAGTAAAAAATCACTTAAATTCACATTTTTCTTTGTATGTTTTATGTCTCATATAAAACCAGTTTTTTAGAGACTTTGGCGATATAGAGCCTAGAAGCTCAGCTGTACTTTGGCAGCAGTAATTATAGAATTTAATTTAATCTCAGTAATTACAAATAGAAAATGTAGTTTTAAATGAATTCAGAAAAATAAACAGCTTAAAATATGATTATGTATTAAATGAATTTTCCATAATATAGAATTAATTTTTGAAAAACAGGGCACTAGTTAATGTAAGGAGAAAGGTGGGTGGTATAATTTGCTTAATTGATACCTTAGTTCCACCAAAAAACAACCTATAGTGGTCCATAGCAACTTAGAAGTTACACTCATTATATATCCTTTCATACTCTTTGTTTCTATTCTCATTTATTGTCAACCTGAAAAAACACAGAACTACCAAAGCAGTTACAAAAGAACATGCCTTTAATCAGCAAAAGGGAGAAAATGTTCTTATGGATATTATACAGAGCCAACACACATACCACACAGAGCCAAACTTGAGAGACTGGGTGAATACTTTCTTTGGTAAACACACTCATGATGGGAATTTCCATTGAACAGTAGAACTGAGGGTCTTAGATTTACTTTCAGTAGTATATGAAAGGAAGGACAACAGATTGACTTACATAGACATAGTTTACACTTGTTTTTTAGTAGATAGTGCTCTTAAATCCCATGGACAAGGTAACTTATACAATAAATATAACTAATAATCAAGAATTAGAAAAAAATTAATATCATGAGGAATAAAGTTGATGGAACTTCTCTACTCAGCTGCCTCAAAGTTTTTGTTATATGAGTCATGTCCAAATCTTTGTGACCCTATTTGGAGTTTTCGGGGCAAGGATGCTTGTGGTTTTTCATTTCCTTTTCTAGCTTACTTTACAGATGAGGAAACTGAGGCAAATACTGTTAAGTGACTTGGTCAGGATCACACAGTGAATGTTTGAAGCCAGATTTGAATTCAGGAAGATGAATCTTCCAAATTCCAGACCTCAAATTCTACCCACCTAGTTGCTTACCTGTCTTAAAGAAATAGGTTCTAATAAATGAAATAGTCTTTCATGTTATTTCACTCAGTTTTCAACTCTGCTGTTTGGCTCCTAATTCCCTCATTCAAATGAAATTGCTTTCCCCCATGTTGCAAATGTTCCTTTATCTCTGTCTTTTTATATTATTTGCATTATCTCTAAGCCCTAATATATTGTCAATTTTTGTAAAAGTTCCATGTGGTGCTGATAAATTTGTAGTCCCAATTAGAAGATGTCATAAGTAATTTAGCTCCAAATTAGCCAGCATTTTGTTCAATTCCCTAGGTTCCATTTGGTTTATCTTTTTGTTTCCAATAAAGAAAAATACATTGAAATTTCCTACTGCTCTTTTGTTACAATGAATGCCTTCTTTTTATATCAGTTAATTTGTTCATGGCAAATGCTGATGCTATATATTTCAGCATATATACTTATTAATATTTGTTTTTCTATTATCCTTTTTAAAATAATGTAATTTCTTTTTTATCTCTGTATAGTAATTTTTTTGTGTGTTATCTGATATCATCATTGTGACTCCTTTCTTTTAAAGTTATACCTAAGGTGTAGTAAATCTTGTTCTAAGCTGTAATTTTTATTCTTTTATGACTTTGATTTTTACATATGTTTCTCAGAGCAACAGATTATGAGGTTTTCTTTTCTCATCCAAACTGTCATTCCCATTTTACTGGATTGTTTAATCCAGTTACAAAGAGTTTAATACAATTACTCAGAATTAAGTGGAAATGTTTTCTTCATTTTTGTCTCTAGTTTTTTTTTTTCAGAATTAGAAGTTTTATGATTTCCTTTGGTTTTTTAAGTCAGCCAAACAGTCATTAAATATTTATTTAGGTCCTAATGTATGCAAGGTACTGTGCTAAATTCTGGGAGGAGGAAGAAATCCCTATTCTAGAGGAGGTTACAAGATTTTGTTCCCATAATTATTTGTCTTAATTAATTTTAAGGAAAGTGTCTTTGTATGGACTCTTCTTTTCACCCTTACCTTTTGTTATGTGCAGAAACCCATTTTTCATGGGTGTGCAAGCTGGCAGTTGCCACTTTAGAACACAGAACTTGGCAGAGGACCCAGGCCAGGTGCCAGGGTGCCAATCGAGGTGAGGGTATAAAAAGGGATCCCCAGACTCCTGACTTCAATTCTGACTCTGAACTCCAGGGTTAGGGAGGAAAAGGGTGGAAAGTAGGCCCTGGGTTGTTCTGGGTGTTTTTTTGGGTAGATTGGTAAGGTAGGCAGGAACAACTACCATTGCTAGCCAAATTTAATAGCTCTTTGGCATACCCAACAACCCTTATTATAAACAAGAGATTTAGTTCAACTGTCAAGTCATCTGCATCTGACCCAAGGCTTTCCAGCCCTCAGTCAGCAACCATCTGTATCAGAGTTGAGATTTGCCCTCAAGGCTTTCTCATACTTCTGCACCTAGAAAAATCAATCTGTTTTCTAAAGTAATCTAGTGATATTATTTAGCCAAAATCCTTTAGCATACCTTCACCCACTTTCCAACTCCCATTTATCTGTTTCAGTTTAATTACCAGTAAACCCATTTTAATCTCAAGCTTAAAGATCTTTGAAGCCATTTGCCTTACCTTATCATTGGTCATCTATCACCATCACTAGTTCAGAATAACAACTTTAGTTGGCCTGCCTTATTCAGCAGTTTCATTTCAGGAAGTCCCAACCTCCTTCTTAGAAACTGAACCAACTGACCAATTATATTGGTTCCAACTCCCAGGGGCAGAGGCAGAGAATCCAGAACTTAAAGGGGTCTTGGCCTCTTGAGAGAGTTTATCTAACTCTCACTGAGCTTTGGTGTAGGGGCCCTCCTTCACATAACATCTGCCTAAGGTCCCTTGGCTGCCCTTATATCATTCACTCTTCTCCCTGCATTACACTTTCCCTGCATTACACTTTTCATTCGCTTTCATTTGTTGACTCTTTCTCTAGTTCTGGGATTTTACATAACTTATTTGCTTCTTTTTCTTTTTCCATTTTCTTATTAAATTGTTCCCTTTTTTTGAACATTTTTATCCCTTTTATTTAAGTGGTTAATTAAAAATTCCTCTCTCTTCTCCTCCCCTTCAACTTATTTTCTTTACTAAAAATTTTTTTGTTCACTGTGCCTTCCTCCACCCATTTTTAAAGTTACATTGTCAATTATCATGCATATCAGTTGAAGAAATGTAACTTTCTTTGGAAAATATGTATAGTCAAGCAAAACAGATTCCAGTTTAGAACATACTCAAAAATATATGTTCCATTCTATATATTTACTTATTCCATCACCTTTCATTCAGGACAAGTGTAGCAATGGAATCATGATTGATTGTTATATTGACTAGATTTCTTAAGTCTCTTGAAATTGCTTTTAATAGTGTTGCTATATAGTGCAAATTGTTTTCCTGGTTACAAATGTTCCTTGGTTCCTCTGAAATTCTCCCCTTCATCTTTTTTTTTTTAACAACACAATGGCATTTCATTACATTAATTTACCTTAATTTGTTCAATCATTCCTCATTTGGTAGGCAGTTTCCATTTTTTTCCATCATAAAAGGGTATGCTATAAATATTTTTAAACATGTGAGTCATTTTCTTCATTCTTTGATCTCTTTGGGATATAGGACTGATAGTTCTATTATTTGGAATAAGGGTATGCACAGTTAAGTAAAATTTAGGACACCGTTCTAAATTGTTTGCCATAATGCCTGTACCAATTTGCATCTCCCCATCAGTATATTAATGTGTTTATTTTCACACGACCATTATGTGTATTGCTTCCCTTTTCCCAACTTTGCCAATCTGATGCTTAAGAGATATAACCACGGGGTTACTTAATTTTTCTATGTATTAAACACTGGGAACATTTTTTTTCCATAGCTATTTTCATAGGCTACAATTAGTTTGGCCTAGTGAATAGAACCCAGGCCTGGGGTCTGAAAGATCTGAGTTCAAATCAAGCCTCTGATTCTTATTAGCTGGTGTTATAAGGGTTTCCTAACCCTTATAGATTATTAGTATTATATGGTATTACCAATACTAGAGTCTTGTATGGACAGGCTATTGATTTGACTGTTGATGAGATGGCTTCTCAGACTAGTCCAAAGAATTCTGGCTTAGGCCAGTATTTAAAAATATAATTTTATTATCGGCAAAAAATCTAAAGGAAGGGATAGTGAAAGGAAACAGGTAGAAAGGAAATTCTTATATAGGTCCCTAAACTAATAAATCTTACTAGAACCACCCAATCAAACCTGATCTGCAAGGATCGCCTTCTTCCTCAAACAGTGTTGAGGCTATCCTCTCTTCCTAATTTATCTAAAACTCCAAAATACTTATCTAATTATCCTATCCTGAATTATAAACTTATAAATGAGAGAAATAAATTAAGTTTCTTTTCTTTGTGTCTGGATGAAAAATACAGTTTAGAGTCTCCACAGCCTTTCTCCACTCACATAGCAATCCTGCTGGGCTTACTCTGTTATTGTACGCAACAGTCTCCTTCACTTCTCTGGCCTAATAGATGATTTTTAGATGTGAAAAACTGAGATTTTCCAACCTCACCAAGCAACTGTTAGGACCTCCTTACAGAGCAGAGTTAGCTCAAAAAGTGAAGTCCATTGGATTAAATGACTCTCAAAGCACCTTGGGAAAATTATCTTTTACCCATAATCCATCTATGAGATTCCATTCAGATTTAAAGAAACCAAACTTATAAATCTCTCTCATATATTTTATCAATAAATGATGTTCCTTAACTATTTTTCCTAATAAACTCTTACTTAATTTACAAATAATTCTCTACACTGGGTAGCCCTGAACAAATTACTTAATCCTGTTTGTGTCCATTTCCTAATCTAGAAAATTAGCTGAAGAAGAAAAGGGCAAACTAAACCAGTAACTTTTTCAAGGAAAGCCCCAATGGAGTCATCAAGAGGCAGACAATATTGAAACAACTGAACAATAACATAGCTAGTTTGAATTTCTTTCACTGAGAACTGCCTGTTCATATTATTTGACCTTTTGTAATTAGAAAAGGGTTCTTTTATAAATTTGAATTAATTTTTAATATCTCGTATATAAGGACTTTATCATAGAAACTTGCTTCAAAGATTTTTTTCTCAGTTAATTTTTTCACTTGTAATCTTAGCTATACTGTATTTGTGCAAAAAAGTTTTGCTTTTATGGCACTTTTTTGTCCATTCTAGCTTCTGTCTTATTTTCTGTTCCTTGTTTGGTCATAAATTCTTCCTCTGTAAGTAGGACAGAAATATAACTTCTTCCTTACCCCTCAAAATTGTCTATGATGTGCCTTTTTTCTATCTGGGTCATATACTATTTGGAACTTATTTTATTAGATGTTGTAAGGTATGGTTTAAACTCATTTTTATCAGACTACTGTTCAGTTTTTATCAAATAGTGAATCTTTATCATAATATCTGGGGTTTGGAATTTTGTGAACTTGGAAAATATCTGCCAAGACAGTTTTATCAGAGTGGGACCACTGTGCATGCTCAGCTTCTTGTAGCTACAGGTGAGCTCTAGGTAACAGGTAGACACCAAGGATGAATGAACAGCCCTGAAAAAGTCATTTCAAGTCCTCACACTGGACCCTATCATATATTGCTGTAACAAATGATTTTCATTGAACAAAAATCTAGATATAAACTCCTCATCCTCAACTTATAAAAAAACTACAGTAGCAATTCATTTCCCCTAGGGCCAAATATAAACTTCAGTTTTTAAAGACTTTCAAAACTTTGCCCCATCTTCTTCTTCCAGACTCATATAATACTACCTTTCCAAAGAAAATGGCCTTCTCTTTATTCTGCACACATGAAGGTCCATCTTCTCTCTTTTTACCTTTGCTCTGATCATTGTCATGATCGAAATTAAGATGAATTGAGGCAATAAAGTTCTCAGAATTTTCCCCTTATTAGTGAGACTAGCATTCACCAATGAAAGAGATCAGTAGCCAAAGACCATAAGTTAGGGAGGATAGCATCTTTTATAGTGATTAACAAGAGCAAAATCTTGATGAACAGGTATATTTTTTTCTCATTGGCTAGATGTTTCAATGAGGATGTGGATAAGTGTGATCTCAATTCCTTTCCATTTTATCATTGGGGGATGAGATCAGTTCCCAGGTGGCCAGAGTAGTCCTGTGGTGGCATTAGCCTGTAGACATTGGGGGTTTTTATACCAGTTTAGATTGATGAGACTGACCTTTAGGCAAGTTTCTGTGGAAGAGGAGTGATGATGAAGTTACAAAGGAGACTTAAGTCAGAAGAATGGAATTGTGACCCAAGTGACCTGAGATTGCCTGAGTACCTTTGCAGGAATAAGGGTTAGTCTCCCACAGGGAAGAAGAATATTAAATCTATCCTGGTATAATTCTTAATAAATAGAGTTAAAAATCAGTTTTCAATTTCATACTGTCCTCCATATTGGGACTATACTCTCTCCTTTGCCTATGCCTCATAGAATTTCTTTCTTCCCTTCAAATTATAGCTCAGATATTATCTTCAATAGGAAGTGTTTCTTGGTCCTGGCAATCCCCCAATTTATAGCCCTCTACTTCCCAAGCTATCTCTTTTTTGCCTAGATTATATTTATACTTTACATATTAATCTGTGCATAGTAGTATAGGTACCTGTGATCTTTCCTTTTATAATATGAACTCCTTTGAAAATAGGTCCTGTTTAATTAATTGACTTTGTTTCCCCAGTACTTAATACAATAATAAATACTTATTTAATTGATTGATCAGGCAATAAGGAAGAAAGAAAATGTCAACAATAGGTACTACTACAATTAAAATTCATAAAGCACATGGTGTAGCGCCATTTAAAGACGCTAAAATTGTAAGGCTGAGCAATTATTTTTTCAAATGTACAGTTATTTTTCCTTTTGCAATGTGCTTCTAAAGTTCCAAATTTTCATATCCTATTGTTTAAGACCTGACTTTTCAAATATTAGCACAGGTTCAGATTAATTTAACATTAATACTATACACTTTCCAGTTTCAAAATTATAGCTTAAGCATTTTCATTCACAGCATACAATTATTTTTAAATTATAGGTTAGGTATTTTCTTTCATTGCATTTAATATCTTCTATGGAATATATGTGACTTTATTCCCCTATAGGAAAAACTTTTTAACAATATATTTAAAGCATCATACTATATACATCCTTGGGACATATATATATATATGTATATATGTACATATTTTTTTCTCCAGAGATAAAATATACCTTAATCACAGCAAGAAAAATTTAACTGAGATGAAGACATACAAAATCATTGCTTGGGTAAAATGAGGGAAAGCAAAAGGCACTAATTTGTTTTTTTTAATAATCATTTGAATGTAGCAAAATAATAAAAGATTATTACTTTCTGGGTTTTTTTAGCATGAGTTTTTTTAAAAAAACCCTCAATAGTTCTATTCTGAACAAATCTACTTTTCTGATGCAGATGAAACACAATTTAAGAAAAATTGTCTGACATAAAAGATAAATAGAACAGCACCTGTATTCTATAATTTCCACCTCTCTGATAGGTAAGAAAACTGTCTAAACATAGAGTCTAAATTTTAACCTTCTTTACCTCCCTTAACTATAAAACAGTCCATGGTAAAAAATGTAATTATATTAAATATAAAATATTCCCTACATTTTTAAAATCTGACTAGCTCTTTTAATTTGGAAGCATGTGATTGTTTTCTATTTCTGATACAACAGATTATTTTATATATAATGATTCTTTGTTTTTCAAGATAATAGTAGCTCAGAAAAGAAGAGATTTCATCTCTCTGAATTCTTTTCTACTCTTTTTACCTTAGTGGCCAAAATTAAGATAAAAATTAATAGCTACTCAAAATGAGGTTAAAAGTCAAATTTTATGAAAAGTTTATAATACTAATCCTTCTAAAATTAATTGCAATTAAAATGTTTAACAGTCAGTTAATGAGTCAGCTGGCATGTATTAAGTAACTAGGGAATTGGATGGCATGAAGAATAGAGAGTTAACTCTAGAATCAGGAAGATCTGAGTTCAAATTCATCTTCAGTCTCTAGACATGTTGCTTAACCTCTGTTTGCTTTTTTCCAGTGGAGAAGGAA
>NC_058132.1:395246782-395282589 GCF_016433145.1 Gracilinanus agilis | reverse complement strand
CCCTGCTCCCTTTGGTTTATCCCTTCTGACTTTCTCAGTAGGGTTAGATGGAGTTTTTTATCCAGATGGATAATAAAGCTACTCTTCCTTCTCCGGGTTGATTATACTGAGAGTAAGGTTTGATTATTACCTCTTAATGCTCTCTTCCTCTCCTTCTTATGGTAGTATTTATCCCCTCCCCTTCCCATGCCCTCTTTGTGTGTAATAGAATATCTTATTTTTCTTATATACTCGGATTTTTCTTGGTGTCCCCTACTCTTCCTCCCCTCTTTCCCACCCCCCATGTCATCTTAGACCATTTAGTATCCTGTCCTCTCCCTATGAATTATTCTTCTGGTTGCTATAATAGTGAATATTATAATAGTGTATAGAGTTCACTACAGAGAATTATACATAGCATTTCTCCACCTAGTAATACAGATACTTAGATCTTATTTATGCCCTTAAAGAGTCAAGCTTAAAAGACTATGAGTTTTCTTTCTTTTCCCTCTGTTTCTTATTTACCTTTTCATCATCTTTCTCTTGATATCTGTGGTTGAGTGTCAAACTTTCCAATTAGTCCCGGTCTCTTTTGTGCAAAAACTTGGAATTCTTCAGTTTTGTTGAATGCTCCCTTGATATTTTTAAGGGTAAGAAACAACAGAAAAAAAGGAGCAAGACAGTAAATACCCATAAAGGCAATTGCAATCAAAATTATTTTAAAAGGGACCTGAAATAAAAAAGGGAATTCGAATCTAGTACTTTAGAAGCATTGACTCCATGAAAGACACAAAATGACTAAAGAAGAAATAACTAAGAGTATGAATTGTTCCTCTTGGATTTTCCAGTGAATTAGATCAAATTTTTTAAAGAAAAAATAATATTTATACTAGGAAATTTTTGAGAAAAAAGTAAAGAAAAACTTTAATAAGCTCCTATTTAGAAACAAAAAGTCGAAGACTACTTCCAGGCCTTACTATCTGAACTCACTTAGAGAAATCAATCTTCCTTCTTATGTGTGTTTCCTTATCAGTAAATTGAGTATAGACAAGGTAATCTTGTAGGCTTTTCTTCAAATTATAGATCTATAATTCTGTGATGCTTGTGGCAGAGAAATGGGGTACTACTAGATCACAGTATGGTATAGATTTTGAAATGTGGTCACCAAATAGGATATTTTGCTTAATTGTACTGAGACAAGAAGCATTGGTAATTAAAAAAAAATTGTATTTAACTTGATTGACAGGAAAGGAGATGGGACAATAATAACCAGAGGAGGATCCTAACACAGTGAAAAGGGAAGATTATGGTCAATGAAAATTTCTCCTCATTCCATTCCTTTGCTTAGAAATAGCTTTGAAAAAAGTTATAAGCACCTATGTAATAAGAAACAATGAATGTGACTTTCTAAAGAGCAAAAGGCACCAGATGAATTACATTTCCTTTTACAATATTTTGATTAGTTACATACATAGAAGGGAAGTAGTAGAGTCTACCCAGTTTTCATTTGAGGAAAGCTTTTGAATTTATCCCACATAATTGTTCCCAATGACAAAGAAGAAAAGAATAAAATTAACAAGAATTTAGATTGCTAATTTGAAGGTGACATTAGTTATCAAAGTTTTACAAGCAGCCTGAAATGTCAGAAAAAATGGCATATCATAGAAAATTGTTTCCAGTAACTTTTTGATTTTTCAGTATCTATGCTTATAAGGTTTTAAAAGAAAACTAGCACCTCTAGTTTGAGGGTTACCACCCCCTTTCCAGTACTGATCATCCAAGTTCAATTTCCATCTTTCACCCAACTCTCACCTTTGACTCCAAGAAGCTATATCATAAGCAGTGACCATACTTTAGTAAAACTATCTTGGCAAATGGGCTCAGCAAGGTTGGGGCTAACCAACAGGCCTTAGACATCTAAGTAAGTTAGGGGGTTGTCTTCCTCAAGCATGTGAAGACTTCTGCGAAGCAGAATGGCCAAGTGAGAAAAATTTGTACCAGCTACCATAAAAATGGTGCTATGGTGCACTTAGAGCTTGATCAGACATCAGAGATGAGAAGGCCATCCACTGCATCCTGAACCATTGCCAGTTATTTTGACCTTTGTTTCTCCACTAGACATTGATGAGTCTGGAAAAGAAAGTAAGACTGAGGATTTTGTGCTACTCTGTCTTACCCAAATCCTGTTGTGTGAGTGAACACATCACAATTGGATGTCATTGGATCTCTGAACAATGATCTTTAATAGGGAGGGAGGAAAATAGGATGATAATGGTGGACAGAATCACAGTACATTTCATTAGGAAGGACATTAGTAGTGTAAGGATGAAGGGTGAAGAAAAAGAATTTTGGACCATTGATACAGTAGTCTTTCTTAGTCCAACCCTTACCTGAAAGAAAGTATTTTTAATTAATTAATTAATTGCTTAGTTAAGAATATTTGCTCATGGTTATATGATTCATATTCTTCCCACCTCCCCCTCCTATGACCCCGCTCCCGTAGCTGACTTGCAATTCCACTGGATTTTACATGTGTCATTGATCAAGACCTATTTCCATAATATTGATATTTGCGCTAGGGTGATCATTTAGAATCTACAGCCTCAATCATATCCCCATCGACCCATGTGTTCAAGCAGTTATTTTTCTTCTGTGTTTCTACTCCCAGAGTTCTTCCTCTAAATGTGCATAGTGTTCTAAAAGGAAGTCTTAACCTAGTATATACAGCAGAGGTCGGCAACCTTTTTGGCCGTGAGAGCCATAAATGCCACATTTTTTAAAATGTAATTTCATGAGAGCTGTACAATGCTCACAGTGCACGCTCCTGTAACAGTGCCTGAAAAAAATTGACTTTATGGCTCCTGCAGAAAGAGCCATATCTGGCCCTCAAAAGAGCCAGATATGGCTCGAGAGCCATAAGTTGCCGACCCCTGATATACAGCAATATAACAAGAAGCAGTCCTCACTTGAAGACCTCCAATGGAAAGATTAGAGAGTTCTTTCATCTCAAGGCAGTCTATTGTTTGCCTCCAATCACCATGACATTTTTTTTTTCAGAGAGGAAGTTAATATTTACCTCTTTCCCAAATTCTACTCATTGCCCCTAGTTTTGCTCCAGGGTAAATGGAACAAGTCTAAACCTTCTTCCACATGATAGCTTTTCAAGAAAGAATAGGTTTTGAACTTTTTAATTTGTTTTTTGATTAGGTTTGTCAGAACAAAGATATGAATTTGTTTTTACAAAGTAAGAAAAAAATTAAGAAAAATCTAGGACATCCAATGATTGAAATAACTCAATCCTGAACTCTTCATTTTATTTTTTTAAAATTTTAATATTAATTTTTCATATTTTCCCACAATTACATGTTTCATGTTCTCTCCCTTTCCCCCAAACCACCCCACACCTGCATGGCTGAAGCACAATTCCACTGGTCTTACATGTATCATTGATTAAGACCTAATTCCATATTATTGATAGTTGGACTAGAGTTATCATTTAGTGTCTACATACCCAATTATATCCCCATCAGCCCATGTGTTCAAGCACTTGTTTTCCTTCTGTGTTTCTATTCCAACAGTTCTTCCTCTGAATGTGGCTAGTTTTCTTTCTCATAAGTCCCTCAGCCTTGCTCTGGATCCTTGCATTACTGCTACTAGAGAAATCCGTTATGTTCGATTGTACCACAGAGTATCAGTCTCTGTGTACAATGTTCTCCTGGATCTGCTCCTTTCCCTCTACATTAATTCCTGGAGGTCATTCCAGTTCACATGGAATTCCTCTAGTTCATTATTCCTTTTGGCACAATAATATTCCATCACCAATAGATACCAAAATTTGTTTAGCCTTTCCCTAATCAAAGGACATTCTCTCATTTTCCAATTTTTTGCCACCACAAAGAGTATATGGCTATAAATATTTTTGCACAAATCTTTTTCCTTATTATCTATTTGAGGTATAAAATAAGTAGTGCTATGGCTGGAACAAAAGGCAATTAGCCTTTTAAAGCCCTTTGGGCATAGTTCCAAATCACCATCCAGAATGGTTGGATCCATTCAGAGCTCCAGCAGCAATGCATTAATGTCCCAATTTTGCCACATCCCCTCCAACATTCACCACTTTCCTTTGTTGTCATACTAGCTAATCTGCTAGGTGTGAGGTAGTATGTCAGAGTTTTTTTGATTTGCATTTCTCTAACTATTAGAGATTTGGAAAACTTTTTCATGTGTTTGCTGATAGTTTTGATTTATTTATCTGAAAGTTGCCCATTTATCAATTGGGCAATGTCTTGATTTTTTTTTCTTCAATTGACTTAGCTCCTTATATAGTTGAGTAATTAGAACTTTTTCCTACTTTTTTGTTATAAAGATT
This sequence comes from Gracilinanus agilis, assembly GCF_016433145.1. Taxonomy (NCBI): domain Eukaryota; kingdom Metazoa; phylum Chordata; class Mammalia; order Didelphimorphia; family Didelphidae; genus Gracilinanus; species Gracilinanus agilis. Next base: position 395,278,241 of record NC_058132.1, on the reverse strand, counting down.
TTTTCCCCAATTTGTTGCTTCCCTTCTAATTTTGGTAGTATTGGTTTTGTTTGTACAAACACTTTTTAATTTAATGTAATAAAAATTATTTATTTTACATTTTGTAATTTTTTTCTAACTCTTGCCTGGTTTTAAAATCTTTCCTTTCCCATAGATTGACAAGTATACTATTCTGTGGTCTCCTAATTTACTTATAGTTTCCTTCTTTATATTCAAGTCATCCACCCATTCTGAATTTATCTTGCTATAGGGTGTGAGATGTTGATCTAGACCCAATCTCTCCCATAGTTTTTTCCAATTTTCCCAGCAGTTTTTGTCAAATAGTGGGTTTTTGTCCCCAAAACTGGGTTCTTTGGATTTATCATAGACTGTCTTGCTGAAGGCACTTACCTCAAGTCTATTCTACTGATCCTACCTTCTGTCTCTTTACCAGTACCATACTATTTTGATGACTACTGCTTTATAGTAAGTTTAAGATCTGGTACTGGTAGGCCACCTTCCTTCATATTTCTTTTCATTATTTTCCTTGATATTCTTGGTCTTTTGTTCTTCCAAATGAACTTTGTTATAGTTTTTTCTAATTCAGTAAAAAAAGGTTTTTTGGTAGTTTGATGGGTATGGCACTAAATAAGTAAATTAATTTGGGTAGGATGGTCATTTTTATTATGTTAGCTTGTCCTGACCATGAGCAATCAATGTTTTTCCATTTTTTTAGATCTCGTTTTAATTGCATGGAAGGCATTTCATAGTTGTGTCCATATAATTCCTGTGTTTGTCTTGGCAGATAGATTCTTGAATATTTTATATTGTCTAGGATGATTTTAAATGGAATTTCTCTTTCTAACTCTTCCTGTGCGATGTGTTGGATATATATAGAAATGCTGATGATTTATGTGGGATTATTTTGTATCCTGCAACTTTGCTAAAATTTTTGATCATTTACACTAACTTTTTAGTTGATTCTCTAGGATTTTTAAGTAGATAATGTAATATAGAAAATCATACTGCCATAATTCCATAGGGCAAGCTGGCAGTTTGCCCTAGTTAGAATACAGAACCTGGCATGAGCCAGGGGGCAGGTGGCATCTGGCAGTTGGAGCCAGACTATATAAGAGCTTGCAAACCCCTGGCTACTTCACTTCTCATTTGTCCTTTTACCTTTTGGGTCTGTGTCCTGGGAGGGGGTAGTGGAAACATAGGATAAGTTTTTAGGCTAGGTAGGATCAAAGTATTACTGCAAGCCAAATAGGAACATCATCTGATTCACCAACTCTTCCTTTACCAAAGATTGGTTTATTTCCAAAAAAAGAGACCACTTTATTTTCTGACCCAGGGCTGGTCCCTTGGGTCAGCTGAAGACCATATCAAGAAGTCCTTCAATATCTTAAACTTAGATTTAAGAAGGTAGCTGTTAGCTAGTTCATAGTTTTACTTAAACCTCTCACCAATTCCCTTTACCTAAACTTGCTTATTCAATATACCCTTAGCTTTAATCCAAGTACTAGTTGTTTGCTTATCTTTATCTAAAGCCTAATAGGGATAGCTGCTTGAACATTCTAAGTGCTACAGCAGAGATAAACTCCATTACTGAGGACAGGAAATGTCACATCTCCCTTCCTGTCTCACTTCTAGAAACACCAATAGGAAGTCATTTCCTCATCAGGACAGGGGCTGTAGAACATTCACCTTAAAGGAGCTTTGTGCCTAGCAAAGAAGAGTTTCACCTAACTTTCTGGTAGCCTGTGAGTCTTTGTTTCACTCATATTCTCTTTCAAGACTTCCCCTGGTACTGACCCATACCATCTTCTCTATTGCTAGGTCCTCCTCTTGTTATCATTATTACTAGCTACAATCCCTTTATTCATTACAATCATCATATCTGCAAAAACTGATAGCTTGGTACCCTCACTGCCTATTTTAATACCTTCATTTTCTTTTTCTTCTCTAATTGCGAGAATTCTCTAACACTAAAAACTAGTGTTTCTAGTACAATGTTAAATAATAGAGGTGATAATGGGCATCCTTGTTTCATGGCTGATCTTATTGGGAAGGCTTCTAATTTATCCCCATTTATTTCATATGATGCTTGTTGATGGTTTTAGATATATACTGTTTATTATTTTTAGAAAAGGTCCTTCTATTCCTATACTTTTTAGTGTTTTCAGTAGGAATGGGTGCTATATTTTGTCAAAGGCTTTTTCAGCATCTATTGAGATAATCATGTTATTTGTGTTGTTTTACTTGTTGATGTGGTCAGTTATGTGAATGGTTTTCCAAATATTAACCATCCTTGCATTCCTGGTATAAATCCCACCTGATCATAATGAATAACCCTTGTGATCACTTGCTGGAGTCTTTTTGCTAGTATTCTGATTAAGATTTTTGCATCTATGTCCATTAAGGCGATTGGTCTATAGTTTTCTTTCTCTGTTTTTGTTCTACCTGGCTTTGTTTATTTTAGAAAGAAAGAAAGATGGCAGATGATTTCTGCTGTGATTTTCTCATATTGAAAAGTAGCATGAGTAAATCAATTTAAAAAACCCTTAAAGCTAAACAAAAGTCATTACAAAAATATTTATTGTAATGCAGGTTTAGCATTGCCATGTTTGGCTTAGGCAATCCTGTCAATTGCCCTGGATGGAATGTTGACGATGGCATGTGCCATGTTCCAGGTGCCAACTGGTAGTTGAACGGAGAGTATAAAAGTCACTGGAAACCCAAGCCTGGGTTTTGTTTTCCCCTGACTTCATCCTGATCACTCAATTTCCCCTTTTACCCTGGGACCCCAGGTTGGGGGAGGAGAACGTGGGTAGGAAATTAGGATAGCTTGGATTTTAGGACCAATCTTCATAGCAGCTTAACAATATCTATTTTCAACATCAACTAAAATTAGCCAGTAGATCTGATCAATTTCTTGACCAGAGACCACTTAGCTTTGACCGAGGGCTGTTAGCCCTTGGCCAGACAAGTCCTTCTTAGGACCTTTGCCAGCTTTAGCCAGCCAAACCATGCCAACAGTTTAGCAAAAACCAAACCCTCTTACCTATGTTTTGTTCCTTCCCCAGTTGTCAATAAATCCCTTAGCCTTTAACCAGGTAATCCTGTAGTTATTTCCTTACCACCTAAGGCTGAGGAGGACAAGCAACAAGGAGAGAATTCTGAACTATTAAGGTTGAACTAAACTTCCATTCCTGTGGGCAGGAAGCTTTTTATCCAATTCTTGATGGTCTGCCATTATCTAATAGGAGGCAGTTTCCTCAGCAGGGAGGGGCCGGCTGCCTGACATCTTAAAGGACCCTAGCAGTTATCAGTGAGGTTCACTGGGCACTCAGTCTTTGAGTTTGGATTTGAACTTAAAGCTAGTTTCATTCCCAGCTGAGTTTTCTCATTTCTTTCTCAACAACCAACTCCAACCTCCTGCTGGGTTGGTACTGGCTCAAGACCCCTAGTGATCCTTCACCCCTCATAACAAGCATGGGATTGAAAGAGGACTACAAACAAAAAATATAATGATAGCACTTAATTCATTAGGTTCTTGTAAAGTACCTAAAGAAATAACATTTGAAAAGCACTTAACATGGGCACAGCTGGGTGGCTCAGTGGATTGAGAGCCAAGACTAGAAATGGGAAGTCCTATGTTCAAATCTGACCACAGGCACTTCCTAGCTGTGTGACCCTGGGAAAGTCACTTAATCCCCATTGCCTATCCCAGTGATGGGCAACCTTTTGAGTTTGGTGTGTCAAAATTCACCAAAAAACTGAGCATAAATCAGGTGGTGTGTCACTTCAAGAAAAATAAAAACAATTTTCATGACACTTATAGTTTAACAAAAATGTATAATTGTAATATATAACTGTATTTAATAAACCAAAATAGGTAAATTAATATAGGTAAAACTGTCATCTATAATGCACAGAGTGTCTACACTACACTATAGCAAATGCTTCATCTTCGGTATGTGGCCACGTGTCATCAAAAATGGCTATGTGTGTCAGTTCTGATATTTGCATCATAGGTTTGCCATCACTGGCCTAATCCTTACCAATCTTCTGCCTTAGAACCAATACCAAGTATTGATTATTCTAAGATGGAAGGTAAGGGTTTAAAAAAAGAAAAGAAAAGCACTTATGGACTTTAAAGTTCTAGTTTTACTTTTTCTAATATTTTTTAGTCTTTCATTGAATGATCATTTATTGAGTGCTTATTTATGACATACTTCACTACCTATTGCATTAATTTCTATTTTTAATCCCTTACCTTCTGTCTTAGTATCAATTCTAAGACAAAAGAATGGAAAGGACTAGCCAACTGGGGTTAAGTGTCTTGCCCAAGTTTAGTCAATTTTTTCATGTACTGTCAGAGTAGAAACTTGGTTGGGGGTAAGGGGAATGACATCACTGCATTATAGCAATGTAGAAAGTCTATTTTTAAATGTTATTTTTAAAATTCTGAACACAAATATAAAAATTTATCATTTCCACATTCACAGAACACAAAAAAGGATTTTATATGAAACCACAAATCTCAGTTCCAAATTGCTTGGTTTCTTAAACAGAAAATAATAAATTTGACATAACACTTTCAAAACTGTCTAACATACTTGTACTTCCTTCTCAATCTCCTTCTGTCCTTTTCTTGCACTTAAAAAAGTTTTTTTTAAATGAATCTCTCTTCTTATGGGGAAAACCAGGGGAGATAACTTAAATATTATATGTGGGTTCAGAAGGGTGTGTAGGAGACAGGAATGACAGAAGATGGGAACTTAAAAAGTTAGGGAAACTAGGTTTATCTGTTAAGGAAAATGTCTGTTGACAGAAGTGATAGTTATGCCTAACTGTCACCCTGCACCATCTAGACAAGGGGCTTGTGGAAACTAGCAAGCAAATGACAAGAGCTTGTAACAAATTTAATTAAGGGAACTATGGTCTAAAGGATGGTAATAGGGGTTTCTACACTTCCAGGCTATGGGCAAACCACAGAATCAGGGGAGGGACTTATCTACACTAAACTGAGACCTAAACAAGGCAGGGCCCAAAGAATAACAGGACTGAAGTGGGTATCCTCACAGCAGAGTCCTGACACACTCCAGTGATGTTGCAGCTCCTCCAGGACCACTAGCTGTAATCTTTCAGGTGGGTAGATTCTGAGAGCTAACTCAGCCTAAGTTAACCTACAACTCAGGTTGGGATTAATAGTCTCTACCAAAAATCTCCCACAAATAGATGTCAGTCTTCCTTCAGGATCCCAGGGAATCAGGGTACAAACTTCACTTCCTCTGAGGTCTCCCAGGGTCAGTTACAAGTTGTCCCAACCACCATGGAGTCTGTCTCAGAGAGAGAACCACACTTCCTGCTTCCCCATTCCATTTAGAATTCTCTAGTCCTGGCTCTTCTATAGGTCTTCTAAATAATAATTAAGTAAACTTCCTCACAACACTATCTACATTTCTATACTATTTGACACACACATATATATGTGTGTGTGTGTGTGTGTGTGTGTGTGTGTGTGTATGATGTAGCTATAGCTATATGCTTTACATTTTGTACTTTCAATCCCTTACTCTTTGTTTTAAAAAAAGAGAAAAAACCTCTTTTAATAAAGTTGAAATAATCAGTGGTCAAAAATTGTCTCCTTCTGCAAGTTGTCTATCTCTTTTTTTAAAGATTGTTTTAACAATTATATATAATAACAAATTTCTACATGTTTTCTGAAGTTATAGTATCCAAATTGTCTCCTTCTCCTTCCATCCCTTCTCTCTCCCACCCTGGAGATGGTAATCGATTTGATCTGGAATATACTTGTATTTTCATGCAAACCCTATTTCCATGTTGTTCATTGGTGTAAGAGACTATTCGTATGAAACAAAAACCCCATAATAAAAACCAAATAAACTACAGTGAAGAATCACACACTTTGATCTGCATTCTGACTCCAAAAGTTCTTTCTCTGGAAGTAGGCAGTGTTCTTTGTCATAAATCCTTCAGATCTGTCCTGGATCATTGTATTGCTGAGAGTGGCTAAGTCTATCTTATTTAACCATTGCACAATATTGCTTTTACTGTGTACAGTGCTCTTCTAGTTCTAGTTCTGCTTATTTCACTCTGCATCAGTTCATGTAGATCTTTCCAGCTCTTTCTGAAATCGTCCTGTTCATCATTCCTTATCACACAATAGTATTCCATTACTATCATATACCACAATTTATTCACCCATTGAGGTGAATAACTGAGGGAAAGCCCTTTCATTTCCAATATTTTGACACCACAAAAAATAGTAGATATACATATTTTTGAACAAGAAGGTCCTTTTCTCTTTTTTTTTTACTTCTTTAGAATACAAAAGTTTAGTGGTATTACTTGGTCAAAGGCTATGCATTGTTTTATACATCCTTAAGGATAGTTACAAATTGTCCTCCATAATAGTTGGATCAGTTCACAACTCCAGCAGCAATGCATTAGTGTTCCAATTTTGCTATATCCCCTCCAATATTTATTACTTTCCTTTAATGTCATATTGGCCAATCTGAGAGGTATGAATGGTACCTCTGAGTTATTTTAATTTGTATTTCTCAAATTAAGGGTGATTTAGAATATTTTTTCATATGATTATTGATGGCTTAAATTTTTTCATCTCAAAACAGTTTATTCATATATTCTGCCCATCTGTCAATTTTGGTTTGATTTAGTTCTCTGTATATTTGAGAAATGAGGCCTTTATCAGAGAAATTTGTTATGAAAAATACCCCTAGTTTGCTGTTTCCCTTCTAATCTTGGTTGCATTTGTTTTATTTGTACAAAACTTTAAAAAATTAATGTAGTTCAAATAATTCATTTTATATCTTTTAATCTTCTCCGTTTCTTGTTTGGTCATGAGTTCTTCCCTTCTCCATAGATGTGATAGTTAAACTATTCTATGTTCCCCTAATTTACTTTGGCATCATCCTTTATGTCTAAATCATATATCCATATTGGCTTTATCTTGGTTTAGGGTATGAGATATTGGTTTGTACCTAATTTCTGCCATACTATTCTCCAATTTTCCCAGCAATTTTTTGTCAAATAGTGAGTTCTTATCCCCAAAGGTAGGATCTTTGGGTTTATAAAACACTAGTTTCCTAAGTTCATTTACCCCTAATCTATTCTATTTATACACCAATCACTTTTCTATCAAGAGTTGGGTAAACTGCTTCATCACTGGTCCACTGAAGATCTAATATATCAGTTTTGACAAGAGTTCTTAAAACTGTCAAAATTTGTTATTACTGTTGTTGCTATTGCTATTGTTTTATGATGTCATTCTAATTATGTGAATTATTCTCTTGTTTCTACTCACTTCAAGCTGTATTAGTATATAATTTAAGATATTTTTCTGAAATAATATATCTTGCTAATTCTTATGATGTAATAATATTTCATATTATAATAATATTGCAATCATATAATAATGATGCAACTTTTTCATTTTTAATTCTCTTCCCCCTCCCTCAATTCTCCCTCCACCCCTTTCTTGACCAGGAAATTAATTTTTTTGCTTTTCATTTGATTTTGCTTGTAACTATTCTCTCCCTTCCATTTTCCTCCCCTCTTTAGTCTCTCCTCGTCCCATCCTTTGATGTCTCCTTGTTGAGATAGATATATTTTCACACTGAACACTTTTGTTTGCCAGGGCATATAGATAGATATATGTATTTAACCTTCCTTTCCTCCATGTTCAAAAGATAGATAGTTAACTTTCTTTTATTTTTATGTCAACTTTGTTCTGATGTTTCTTGTTGTTTCATGGTGTCATTGAGCTGTGTTTGACCGGGAATTCATCAACTCTTTTTTGTTTTAAACTAGTTTTCTTTCAATTTTTTCCTCCAGAGCTTTAATGTTTTTGTTTCTTCCTTTATTTTTTCTATATTTTAATGTAGTTTATGGAAAATCTACTTTTTTCCCTTCAAGTCTCTGTTTGTAGTTTTTAGGCAATTATTCTCTCCTAGGTTAAACTTTCAGGTATTTCCTGATATTATGTAATTCTGTCTAGTGATCTATATCTTCTTATAACAGAGTTTCTCTTGTCCCTGCTACCAGGATTAGAGGAATATCTCTTCTCTGGCATTGATTCCAACTCTCATTGAACTTATTCCCTCAGTTTTAAGGATTCTAGTACCCTGATTTCTCTTAATCATTTAATAGGCAAGTTATCTCCTAAAAAGGAAAATTTACTTAAAAGGTAGAGTAAAAGCTAATACCCAAGCTTCTATTATAATTTTATAATTCCTCATAATTTTCTAAATGCCTTTAAATATATAATCTCATTTGATCCTTATAATATCATTGAATGGCAGTCAGGCCAAGTAATATTAATCTTTTTTTAAATAAATGCAGAAAGTATATCCTAGAAAGATTAAATAGCACATTCTATTCAAGTGATAATGTCTTCTGCCATGAATTCCAATGCTCTTTTTAAAATAATAATACAATAAGTAAAGCACAACATGAATTTTAGCTGAATACAAGCTAATATCAATGGCAAGGATGAAGAATTAGGAAATTCAAGAATTAGCATTCTGTTTTGAAGAATAATCATTTGTTATCATAAGGTTCTATTACATACAATAGCAGAATCTTATATAGTATAGTCAAATTAGCAACATTTTCTCCAGGATTAAGGAGGGGAAGGGAATTTCTCCTGGTATATTGTGAACTCAGTAGGGCTGTTGTTTAGAAGGCTAAATGAGACAATGTATGTGCATCACTTTGCAAGCTTTAAAAGACACTATAAATGTCACCTATTACCTATTGTTGTTGTTCTTAGTATAGCTCTCATTCATCTCATCTCATATTCATTATAGTTCACATAGAGGTAGTACTGGAAAAAGTCACTATTCTACTTTTGTTCTTTTATTTTTAATGTTAGGTGGAATAGTGTGAAGGTGAAAAAATGACTGCTTTTTTAGTTGAAAAAAATATTGGAATGTAAAGTTGAACTCTGTAAGTTCATTGAAAACATCTTTAGTTCATCTCTACTGGCATAAAAGATGACAAGAATAACATTTGCTTCATTCTGTTCCTACATTGTTTGGATTTCTTCTATTAGATCTCTTAATTTGGAGAATTTTAAATTCCACAGAGGTTGGAGGTTATTGGTGTTTGGTATGTTGGCATCTATTTAAAATATTATTCAGGGGCAGCTAGGTGGCTCAGTGGATAGAGTGCCAATCTTAGAGACAGAAGGTCCTGGGTTCAAATATGACCTTTGTAAGGGGTAAATATTAAAGGATTGGACTAAATTATGAAGAATGTGGTCGCTATAATTATTACTCAAGTCAGAATGACTTTTTAGCAATTTATTTATAAAAGAGAGGGAAAGAGTGAACATAAGGAAATCAGAGAGAAGATGATTACCCATGCCCAGTCTGAACCAGGCAGAGCTTCAGACGCCCCAAGAAAGGGGCCCAGAGGTAAATTACACAAGGGTTTTAGCCATGAGTCCTCCTCCAAGATGAGGGACCTATTTGGAGGCTGGTACCTCTCAGAAAAGCTAGGAAAAGGAGTCAGTCTTTTTCACTCACCCACGTGGTAGTTCTAAGGGAGAAATCCAAGGGTAGTCTGAGGTTCCAAGCTGGAGCTCCTTCAAGTTCAAATTGAAGGCAAAAAACCTGGTCACAGGAAGTTCTTGCCACTTTTTAAGACTATTCCTTTTGTCACTTCCTGTGCCTTCCTTCCACTTTTATGTGGACTAATTACAGCTAAAGCTTTGCTTAGGACTGTCCATGGGGTGGTCAGGTGATTCTGATTCATCACCTACCATCGCACAAGTGGGTCACAGATCTCCCCATACTTAAGGATAAATGGGGTGTATATGCTTCTGGTGATTATATATAAAAGTGGGCAAGGAGAGAGTTAATCCCATCTTCATACCTTAGACATTACCTTGCTTAGTGACCCTAGTCAAGTCACTTAACCCAAACTGGCTAGCCCTTACCATTCTAATGCCTCAGAACTGATACTTACAGTTGATTAGAAGACATAAGGCAAGGTTTAAAAATACCACACAGATTTATCATGAATCTTTATGGGCCAATGACCTATCTGTTTTTTTGTTTTTGTTTTTGTTTTTGTTTTTTTGTCTTTGATGATACAGTTTGAGTACAGTTTATTCCTTGAATTTTTGAGAACATTTTAGAGTTTGTATTTGTAGTTTAAGAATTGTCATCTATTATTTTATGAACAGTAACAAAATTTCATGTATAGTTTGGCTGGTTGATTATATCTTCCTAACAATTTGGTAGGTAATAACTTACCTTTTTGTTTATTTTAAGACTGAACTTCCTATCTCTTCAAGGCTGCAAGTGCAACATCTACTGATGGACTGAATGGCATGGAAGCTGTGATCTATTTTTGTCTCTGACCTGGGCTAGTTTGACCCTCCCTTCCCCTTGTGGGCCCCCATTCTTATAATTCATTACATTGGTGCCAAGCCAATGTAATGAATTTTTGCGTGTGTGTGTGTGTGTGTGTGTGTGTGTGGTGTGTGTGTGTGTGTGTGTGTGGTGTGTGTGTGTGTGAGATATTGCCTAATTTCTACAATTTTTTGCAATGTATTCATTGAACAACAATTTCAAGCTTCTTAAGGATTATTTTGCTATAATGTATGGTTTAAATGATGTATTTTTGGTTTACTATCATAAATGCTTTCATTCTTATGAAGAAATTCTCATGATTCATTTGTTCTTATATTGTTATCAAGTGTTCATGACATGTTACAGAGAATAGTTTTCAGCATTGTTTAACAAATCCTTTACTATTCTTACTATTATTAAATCTAATATACCTAGAGATATAGATATCTTAGAAATATATAAACTGAGGACAACTAGATAACTCAGTGGATTGAGAGTCAGGCCCAGAGATTGGAGGTCCTGAGTTCAATCCTGGCTTCAGATACTTCCTAGATACTTTGCCTTAGAACCAATAAAATGTATTGATTCTGAGATGGAAGGTAAGATTAAAAAAAAAAAAAGAAATTAGCTGGGCATGATAGAGCAGATTGTAAATACCTGTTACTGGGAGGTGAGGTTACTGGATCTCTTGACTTCTCCACTTCTGAGTTGTTCTGATTGGTTGCCTGCTCTGCTTGGCACCAATGTAATGAATTATAAAAATGGGGGCCCACAAGGGGAAGGGAGGGTCAAACTAGCCCAGGTCAGAGACAAAATAGATCACAGCTTCCATGCCATTCAGTCCATCAGTAGATGTTGCACTTCCAGCCTTGAAGAGATAGGAAATTCAGTCTTAAAATAATTAATATGGAACTGAGTCAGAATATTTATGCAATAATTAAATAAGGAAACAAAAGTATCAATGCTTTGGGATAGCTTTTTCAATAATTATTATCTAATAATACCCATATTCTTTTCTATTTTCTGAAATCAATTTCTTTTCATCCATTTTTTGTCATTTATTGTATTAAGTAAATATTTTTAATGACCTCAGTTTTCTCAAGTCCCCTCTTAGTTTTTAGTAAATCCCTAATTTTAGTTTCTATTTCATTTAACCTGGGTTCAAGGTAGAATTTGCTTCTTAAGTCTGACCTTCACTGATCTGCAGCACATTTTTGTTTGTCTTGGAGCTGAGACTTCATTAACAAAAATAATATAAAGCCTTTGCTTCTAGCTGATAATAGATATGCCCAGTGTTGTTATGACATTTTCTTAGTAGAGAAGTTTTCATAACTTTAGTACATGTTATAGTACATGTTATGAACTTTCTTACCCACCATAATAGTCAGTGATATCTGTAATGAATTAAAAAAAATAATCCTTACCTTCCATCTTAGAATTAATACTCTGTATTGGTTCTAAGGCATAAAAGCAATAAGGGCTAGGCAATTGGGGTTAAGTGACTTGCCCAGGATCAACACAGCTGTTTCTGACACTAATCCTGGCACTCTATCCAAGGTGCTACCTCACTGCCCCACTATTCAACTTTATTTTTTTTAAACCCTTACTTTCCGTCTTAGTAACCACTCCAAGACAGAAGGGCAGGAACTAGGCAAACAGGATTAAGTGACTTTCCCACTGTCACAAAGCTAGAAAGTGTCTGAGGTCAGATTTGAATCCAGGACCTCCCATCTTTAGGCCTGACTCTCCAATCACTGAGCCACCCAGCTGCCTCATGATGAAGCATTTTTAATTCGTTCTATTGTACTATGTATTCTTGTGTTACCAGAAGACAAATGGGCACCCCTAACTCTGTTGTCCTTTATGTCATTAATCATCCCAGTAGTTTGTAAGCAAGACAAGACTAAACCCTAAATCAAATGATGTACATCTCACTTAGGAATAGTTGAGTCACACTGATGGATTTTTATCCTAATCAATAGTTTCGCCAAAGGTCAGTTGCCAGCATAGGAGGGTTGATGCCAGGCCATGGCTACCAAATTAGTCTGAGGGCACGCATGACCCCCTCTGTAAATGATTCTACCTGCCATTTCCCTGCTTTGCAGTTTAACTCTCCACTTCATCATTGCATGATCATTTGGATTTTGAGAGGATAGGGATGAACATAATTAGCAAAATGGCATTATTGACATTATAAAAGTTAATCATTGATAGAGATATGTTATTTAGACATTAGACTCTCTTCCTAACCCTTCTCCTAATATTTCCTATTTCAGTATCCTTTTCTCTTTTGTAAATGAAACTTTCTACCTCAGTTAAAAACACTAACACTTTATAGAAATCCTTTTAATTCAGGGTATCCCCAACTCACCTACTTACTATTGTAGGATGTCTTTACTCTCAGACATCTTCCTAGACAAGCAAGTCTCCTTGGACATATATTTTTTACCCTCATGCATCCATTCCTAAAATTCTCCTTTTGAATTTAAGCAAATACTTATACAGCTGTATTCCTAAATCGGTCTTAATAGCAGCCTTTCAAATTGTGCCTTTAGAACCAATGAAACACTGAGTGTTACCAAAGTCAATTAGAAGTTAAATAGAGACTATTAGAAGATAGGTTGATTAAACAATATGGCTACAGGAATAGAGTCCTTAGAACAAAATTTACTTTTGTTTAAGCTGCTATTTTAGAATTTGGGATGCTATCAGTTCTCATTACAGAAAGAGCTTGATTTTTTCTCCTTCATAAGTGCTGGTTGAACCATAAGAAGTAGGAGATGGATTAAAGTACTTTTGTTTAAACACACACACACACACACACACACACACACACACACACACACAGATTATGGCTTTTTGACACTACATTTTTGTGTCACAAGATTTACATAAAGATAGTTATGTATTTGAGAATTGACAAAGAGAATTAATGACAGCAAATATTGGGCTCTGGAGGTAAAAAAAAGTAAATATGAAAAAAAAACTCCAAGTTTTTTGAAAGATAAATATAAACAATCCATGGCATTTCACTTTAGAAAAAAAAAGAGCTGTCATCTGTGGCCAGGAAGTTTTTTAAATCCCAATTTATTTATAACCCTTTTTCTCCTGTAATTATGTCAGGTGAGTTGCTGGAAGAATTATCTTTCTAAATAAGGAATTTGAACTTATTTCCTTGAACTTACCTCCTCAAACAGTCTTCTATCCTGCCACCAGTTTAAGTTGATTTGATGATTCCTGGAATTCAGGTTTTGTCTCATATTTTTTAGTTTTGTGTTAAAACAACATTAATAGATAAGGTTGACAGCACATCTTATAAAACTAATGTCCTGGTTAATCTAACATCTGGTATCTATTTGTTTCAGGTGCAGTTTCATTTGTTGCTGAAGATAGAAAACAGGCTGACTTACATGAGATAGATAGTGAACAATCCCTTCAAAAATGGTTATTAGAAACGTCGGGAAATCTGGGTAAGGCCAACACTGATATGCTTATTATTATAGATTATTTTATCATCCCTTTGCATATGGTTTAGCTTTTAGTCACATTTAATGGAATGTTTATTTTTTTACCTGGCAACTTAACATCTCCCTGAATAATGCAAATTCTAATAGTTTCCCACAGAATTCTTTTTATCTTTTCAAGATTCATTTTTATATGTCTGGTTTCCTTTTTTTCCTTCTTTGTTATCATCATTAAACAGTCAATACATAATAATAATTCACACTAAAGTTAGCTTTTAGTATAAGTATCTAATAAATTATTATGCATCATTTTCTACTATTCCTGAAATGCCAATTAATGGTAGACAAAATATTAAGGGCTGATATCTTTTTGCTTAAAGACAAGATACAGGTGTTATTAAACAATGCAAATAAACTTAAAAGATATTATAGATTTCCCGCCATATGCCAACAATGTTTAATACTTCGATTTTATATTCTTATATTAAATTGTTTTGTTTAATTTTGCTAAATTCCTTCATGACTCTTCCTAGAGGTTTTCATTACTACAGAATTTGGAAGGTTGGAAGAGATATCTTTTTGAGGCACTGAAATGATCTCTTCTACTTCCTTTCATCAGTGACTTGTTCACAGAATAGAAACATTAAGCTTAATATTGTTGTTATAGCTCCTCTCCCATCAATACCTGATTACAGTAAATTAAAAATATGACATAACTATCATTTAAGTTTAGAAGAAGGGACACTGGCAAGTAGGAACTCTGGGCAACAGCAGAACAGGTTTAGAGGGATAAAGGCACTTGAAACTGTAATGTGAGGAATGTGTTATAAAGAAAAAGGGCCTAGGGAGATATAGGTATACAGTGATGTGAATGCATCTATGTATTCTCCCTAGTTGCAGATGATGGAGGAACACCAATCCCGATCACCCTTGATAGTTGTTATAATTTCCCCTTTCTCTAACAGTTGCCCAGGGAGGACCTGAATGGTTAGGTGGATGGGTAACCCTTTCAGGTCCAACCTGAGGTTGGATAAATTATTATAGGGCTTTGATTTGCTTTGGATCATGTTTGAAATCTGACTTCTTTGACTCCCTTCCCAATGGTCTTAATAGAAACATCACTCAAGAAGGTACCTGTTAAACACTCTTTATCTATAAATTGTAATCAGGGAAAGGATAAACAGAATAAGGAATGGTGATTGGAGACTCTGTCAATCTAATATCTATAACTAGTTGACAATTAGGACTGGAGGCTATTGATTTCCAGTAAAAGCTGGAGCTTTGTTCTCCACTACCCTTCTGGCCCAGCCTGGCCACAGCCAAGCCAGAGATTAGGGAATGCTATTGATGCAGCTGTGTTGGTGATGTTATTCTCTCAGCTTTTCACTATCAGTGTTTGGTGATGCACTAGCTCTCACAGTCTTCAGGAACTATATTCAGATTCTCTTACCCTCTTCTTCATAGACCTCCCAGCCTCCCTTCACCACCCAGGGCCCAAAGACCAAAAGACCAAAGACCCCTTCAAGTGGCTGTCAGGGGAATTTATGCTGCCAGGCCAATCAACATTTGCCCCTGGCTCACAGAATCTGGGAATGTGCAGTCTCTTCCAACTGCCTTCCCTGTCACTCAAGGTGGCATCCATCATTTCCCAGGATATGAATATAACAAATGTTTAAGATACTTGGGGTATTTAGCCTGGAGAAAAGAAGATTTAGGGTTATAGCTGTCTACCATCCCATGCAAAGAGATTAGGAAATTTGCATTAGAACTCTAGAACTGAAAAGAATCTCAGAAATCATCATATCCAAATCCTACTTCTTTATAGATAAGGAAACTGAGGTTCAAGAGAATTTTTTTCTCTATTATTTTATTTTTTTTTTAACCCTTAACTTCTGTGTATTGGCTCCTAAGTGGAAGAGTGGTAAGGGTGGGCAATGGGGGTAAAGCAACTTGCTCAGGGTCACACAGCTGGGAAGTGTCTGAGGCTGGATTTGAACCTAGGACCTCCCATCTCTAGGCCTGACTCTCAATCCACTGAGCTACCCAGCTGCCCCTAGGTTCAGAAGAATTAAAGTGCTTGCCAAAGGTAACACAGGAAGTAAGCATCTGATGTGGGATTTGACCATATAACTCTGTAAGCAGTTCTTTTTCCACTCTGCCATATTATTTGCAAAGAGGTAATAGCAGGATCAGAAAGTATACAATTTTTTTTATTTTTCTTTTTAAAAATCTTTACCTTTTGCCTTAGTATTGATTCTAAGACATAAGAGAAGCAAGGGTTAGGCAATAGAGGTGTAATGACTTCCCCAGGGTCCTCGTGACTCTAGGTCTGGCATTCTATCCAATGTTCTACCTAACTGCCCCCTAACAGTTTTAAACAAACAAAGAATATTCTTTTCTGTCTTAGAAACAACTCTAAAATAGAAAAAAGGGCAAGGGTTAGGCAACCCAGGTCCTCCCGACTCTAAGACTGGTGCTCTATTCACTGTGCTACTTAGATACACCAAGAGTATATACATTTCAAAGAGCATAGATTTTAGTTAAATATGGAGAAGAAATATCTAATACATCTATCCAAAAGACCTTTATATATGTGTGTATACATACACACATATATATATATATAAATTCATGGAATTAATCAATAGATTGTATATTATTAATGTATCACATAATATGTAAAAATCAATATATTTAAATAGTACATATTTACATAATAACATATACTAAATCAGCATATTTTTATTATATTTATTCATTTTTTTAGCATAGCTCATTTCCTGATTCTAAAAGTACCAGTAAAAAGAGAGTGGCTAGCAATTGAGTACATTACAGGAGTCATTAATCCATCAAACAGTACTGAACTTCATACTCTCCCAAACCCCTTCTAATTCTAGTATCATGTGATGCTATGAACCTCTTTCCATATTCCTTTAAGAAATATCTTTTGATAGATTTTTTCAAGTTCTTTTACCATAAAAAACTAATTTGCAAACAATGCTTGGGGTTTTTTGTGTGACTATACTATTTCCTATTGGGAAAGCATTTATTTTTTTAAGTTATATAAGGGTTAGAGGGAGATAGAGGTATGTAGAGGTCATGAATTTTAAAAAAGGAAGAAAAGAAAGAAGAGAGCATCAATGGGCATAAAAAGCAAGCAGAAGATGATAGAATTTCAACAAGGAACATACACCTGTCAGATAGCATCAGAATTACCACATTAAATTTGATATATCCTTTCCTCCCTCAAAACAAAACAAATAAAAAATCCCCCCAAACCGCCAAGTGTTATATATGGTAGAGACTTATAACTTCATAAGCAGTCCTTTTGTCCTATTCTTTATTCTAAGAAATTTTTGTCAAGTTTATATTTTTAAAAATAATTTCACTTTAAAAATGATTAATTGGCATAAAAGACAAAAGTACATCAATTGCTCATGTAAGCACGTTATGTATTATTGTTTTGTTTTGGCCCATGTAGATTCTGTATATCCACGTGGAACTATTTATAAGTGGCTCACAGGGAGCCAAGAACAGGCACTGCTAGCAATCCTCCCCCAGCTCTTTTCTAAGAGATACCTTAATTCCTGCCAGATAAGGAATTCGGAGGTTGAGGACAGAGGCTGGCCACTTTCCACCTACTGGACTCGAATTATGTCTATCTGCTCCTTTAAATGTTGTAGTTTTAGGGGATGCACATTTTAAATTCAAGCTAAATTCCTGATTTCTGTTCCTTAATGTGAAAGCTGAATTTCCAGTCTTTATGTCTGAGAATTTACTCCTTTTACACCAGGTTCCAGTTCCACAATGAACACACACAGGAAATAACAGAAAGACTGATTTATTAAAGATGATGGCATAAAAGAAGTCAGATAAAGTATACACATAGGAATAGATGTCAATCAGTGCACAGGTAAAAACTGATTGAACATTATAGGATCAAGTTTTAGATGAGACACATAGGTCACTTGAGATGTACAATTATGAGAAAACTCCTTACATCAATCTTAGACTGTGATTGTGTTTCTGGTCAATATAAGCCAAGTCCTTCATTTAAGGGTCTGTAGTCAGCATTACAGGTAGTCCAGTTTCCCAGTCTCATAGGGCTAGGTTCAAGCAATGCAATAAGGTTTTCTTCTAGTTCCCATAAGTGAATAAACTTTTTTTCCTAAATCAGAATTTGAACGAGTCCCACAAATAAATAGATACTTCCTAGTTGTGTGACCTTGGGCAAATCACTAACCATAATTGTCTAATTATTACTGCTCTTCTGCCTTAGAACCTATACATAATATTGATTTTAAGATGGAAGGTAAAAATGTAGAAAAAATCTATTACTCTTGTGGTAAAAAGAGTGTTAAAATTGGAGGCAAGTTCAAATGTTATTTCAGATATTTATCAGAAATGGGAGGCAGCTGGGTAGCTCAGTGGATTGAGAGTCAAGCCTAGAGATTGGAGGTCCTAGGTTCAAATCCGGCCTCAGATACTTCCCAGCTGTTGTGACCCTTGCCCTGTGGGCAAGTCACTTAACTCCCATTGCCTAGCCCTTACTGCTCTTTTGCCTTTATTTATTTATTTAATTAATTTATTTAAAAACCCTTACCCTTAAGAGTTTTTAAATAAATAAACAAAGAAATAAATAAAAAGAAATGGACAAATGGATAAATAATTTCACCTCTAATGGCTATTGTTTATCTTTAAAATGAAGGTAATGGATTAATAATTGTATTATTTATCGCATTGGGTCATTGGGAAGAAAGCACTTTATAAACCTTGAAGGACTATAGAAATGAGAAGTTTAAAGAATAATTCTTATAAAGGATGAATTAGCAAATGAGTAGAAATGGAGGAGGAAGACCAAAACGATCATTATTATAATAGAGTGGGTCAAGGTGAAATGAGGTTCTGAACTAAGGTGATCGCATTGTAAATGGAAAAGAGAAGGAAGGTTTATTAAAACACATGAGGATGGAGCAATGATTCTACTGTACTTTGTATTCTTGTGTGGCCACAAGACAAAGGGGCACCCCCTAACTCTGTTGACTTCTGTGTCAAGTTGATCATATCAACAGTTTGTAGGTAGGACCAAACTAAGCCCTAGATTGCATATATAGATTTTACTCTTAGGAATAGTTGCATCACACTGATAAACTTTTATCCCATAGAGTCTGCTCTCAAAATACTTAAAGGTTATGGCAGAGAAAGACAAACACAAAAAATTATGAGATAAGTTGAAAGGAGAGTTGGAGGAGTGTTATGAGAAATCTGAAGGAGAGATGACCTCCAGCAGAGAATATGGATTGAAATTGTGTATTGAACATTAAATCTTGTTACCATTAGTTTTTAAACATTATATGAGAAACATTTAAGAAAATAAATTCAGAGCCTATAATGCATGTAATTTTGTTTTGTCTTACTTTTAAAATTATTTTTACTTAATCACCACCACCACCAAAAACATTAAAAAAAACAAATGCATAAAAATATATACTACAAATACCATATTGTTCACAATTTGTTCAAAATATGTAAATTATATATATGCACTAATATAAATATCCTCTGTTTTTGAGTTCCCAGCTATTTCTCCAATCATTTGTGTTATTTCTAGTTTTTTTGTCATTACAAACAAAGCCTCCATACATAGCTTTTTACCCTCTAGTAATGCCCTTCCAGACTATTCCTAGTACTAAATCAATGAACATGAGCAGCTTAAGAGTTCTTAATATATTTCCATCATTTTTTCTAAAACAATAATTCACAACTTCTCTAGCAATGTAATATTAGGCCTATGTTTCTCCATCATCACTTAATTTGATTATGTTAGCCTATCTGGTTCTCAATTTACATACATTACCAACACCATATTTACCCAAATAGGTCCCTGTAGACACAATCTATTGCCAGGGCTATAGTTTTTCCAAAACTAAGTCTTTCCAGTTTGGTCATACCCAATGTTCTACTAGTACCACTTCTCAGAAATGCAGAATTACCTCCATATTATGATGAGTATTACAGTAAGACATTTTGCATAATATTTATGGCTCTCCAACACATTATTATCCCAACGAAAACTATGTTTGGATTATGTGTATGTTCAGGCTTAGATCTACTACTATCCTTCTGCTGGTATGTGGGGATTCTCTAGATATCTATCACATTTAGCTTATATAAGGTTCTATTCATCTCCTTAATATCTTTCTTATTTTTTTTGCTTAAATTTTTCTAGTTCTGAGAAGGAAAAATTAAAGTCCACTGCTATTATTATCTAATTCCATCTGTATCTCATTTAGTTTTTCCTTTAGAAATTTGGATGCTATTACTGAAGTGTATACAGGTCAAATATTGATAATACTTCATTTTTCATACTCCCCCTACATACCCACATAATATAGTTATCCTCTTTATCCCTTCCAATTTTATCCAATTTTGTATTAACTCCATCAGAGATCATGACTGATACTCCTGTCAGCACTCATAATTTAACCAATAAATGCTTATTTTGTAATATTTACAATCACTTATTTATAATAAATTAAACAATAAATAACACGAGGCCATTTTTCCAAGTAAAAAACATCGTCTATTAATGGGACCATTCAGACAATTAATAAAATTGTCTCTTAAGGGAAAGATCCTTAGTGAGTTCTGACTTTCATTTTTGTAGGAGGCTAAGTCCTCTTTCTGACTGGCCAGACAGTTCATTCTTTGGACCTCCTCTGGAAGTCACAGTTGTTGGATATTTTGAAAAAGGAGGTGGACTTAGAGATCTCAACTCCTCTCTCATTACTTCATCATAGGGGAGGTGATTCTTTACACAATGAGGAAAATGCTTTCTTTCAAATAGGGTAAAGTTCACTAATTAGAAAAATGTTACTAGATTCATCCTTTCCTGGCATGTTTAGAAATAGAATGCCAAGAGCTTATGGAGCCCAGCTTCTTCTAATAATATTTGGCAGAAAAAATTATGTTGCCTCATTTGCATTTTCAGTGACACTTTCCCTTGTTGGGGATTTGGTCACCCCTAAGTTTAGATGATATGTTTAACAAGGACAAAGATGGCTTATGTTTTCAAATGTCACATTTGAATACACTTATTCTTGATTAGAATTCTTGATTAGAATTGAGAATTCTTGATTAGAAATAAAGAAGAGGCAAGTCTCCACCATGCCTACAATGGGAAATTTTCCAAGGTGGGGCATTCTCTGAATTTTCTATGAACAAAGGAATAAAGTTCAAGTCTGAACCTCAACTCAGGACTTAAGAATAGGAATAATTTTAAAAAATAAATAAATTCTCTCAATCTACTCTCTGATTCTTTGGAAGACTTTCCAGTATCTTCAATGAATCATTCCATTTATGATATTTTTAACTTTTTGGATTATCTCACCAGGATACAAAAGGTCCTGAACATACTATATAGTCCACGGAAGGTTCTTAATATGATCATTGGTCATTGATTGGGGCATCAAGGTATCTTAATGAATGGAGAGTAAGGCCTGGAGATGTGAGGTCCTGGATTCAAATCTGATCTCAGGTGCTTTCTAGTTATGTAACCCTGGACAAGTCACTTAGCCCAGTGATGGGCAAACTACAGCCAGTTGCGGCCCCCTGAAATGTTCTATCCAGATGTGCGACATTATTCCTAATCTGACAAATAAAATGAGTAAGATACAATACAATGAAACTTTGAAAGAGTTGCCTTAGAAACAGACTGACTGACAGAGGAGAATTTCCTTTCCTTTGGTCCCCTCTTTAAAAAGTTTGTCCTTCACTGGCTTAGGCACAATCGCCCAACTCTTACCATTTTTCTGCCTTAGAACAAATACATAGTATTGATTCTAAGACAGAAGGTAAGGGTTTTTAAAAAGTGATTGATGGATGAATGGACAGAGAGCCATTAAGAGGGCACTCCTTTCCTGGTAAATGGGTCTTACAAACAAACAAAATAATGACACATGGGGAAGACATGAAAGGGATAGGTGACTTAATGCCCACTGTCCAGTGTGCTATATACAAAAACTCAGAGTCTCATCATGCAACTGTCTGATTTTGGGGGACATCTTCTTTTGCTGTCAGATTCCCCTTCTAAAGCCTTCTGGAACCAAGCTGGTTTTCAGAGTAATTTCTCTGGCAGACACACTTTTCCTGGTCCAGGTCACTGGTAATATTTTTCTCTAAAATGTCTTGAAAAATAGATCCTAATACAATTTAATATCATCACCAAAACTTTGCTTTGCCAATAGCCAGTACATATAGTAAGATCTAATTCAAACCTCATGGTTGTAATCTTCTTAATTTGAAAAACTCTGAACTTTGAACCTCTGTACTACAGAATTTGTATTTCTTATACTTCTTCCTGCTCTTTATCTCTCCCTAAACTAGGTACTTGCTTTAGAAACTGCTAATCCTAGAATGACAGGAGAATTTAAAAGAATCTTTGGGTAGCTAACCTTAGAATCAGCTTATTTAGTTAAAATTTTTTATATATTTCTAGTTAAAAAATTTGACATACATAACAATTTAGTATTAAACATGCTCAATGCCTTTTTATCTCCTTAGAAACAATTATATTTGGCATATAGATTCATCTGATCTTTCTCAAAAATTAAACAAAAGCAACTTTATCTCCAATTATTTACTCAGGTGATTCCCTTTAATCCTCTTAAGCCTATGAAATAGATTTAACTTGGTAAATTAAATGATAAAGATTCCCTATTTGTGGGATATATGGTAGGAAGCCCTGAGAGTACAGAACAAGAGAAGGGGGGGTATGTGAATGACACTGACAGTTGAGTGGAGAGTGGACTGCAGTGGGGGAGAGATGACTTAGGAATTTTTTTTTGCTTTTGTTTGAATACTCAGTGCATTAAGCACTTAAATGCTTCCTGGTTTATATGCTATAGATGGCCTCTATTTTCTCAGCAAAGTAGGAAAAAAGGTCCTCTGCTTGGGGGAGGAGAGTGGCAGAAGCATTTTGACATTGGAGAAAGTTTGGAATAGCTGTGTGAAGCATATGATCAGATAAATCAAGTAAGATCCAAGTTATATTAGATAGCATCAATTTCAATAGAGCAAGTAGAAATGACTACATAATTTTCTCCAATGTCATTCATTGACATGTAGATAGTTATAGAAATGATAGGGATAAGTCAGGGCTGGGGTTCTGTAAGGCATGCCTGGTAATAAGACAAAAGGAAAGGTATTCAATAACAGATAATATTTAATAGAATAGGTCAATTACTGGTCATGACTCTGAAGTGACCAAGTTAGGTAGGAGTGATGAAATATGAGAACCAAGGAGTGAAGGAAGTGAAGATGGTCAAAAGAATGAAAAATATATTTAAGCAGAATGAGATCTGGGGTTACATGGGGAAGAAAAGAAGCTGTCATTGTGTAAGGGAATTTCAGAGTTCTGGATCATGTAGATAGAAGAATTATGTGTGATGATTATATAAAAGTGATGACCATGTCTGTGGGTGACTAAGATAAGCATAGAGGTCCTGGGAATTAATGAATTTGGTTAACTGGGGGGGCATTGGTATGCAGACAGAACTTCTCAATGTGATGAACAGGGATGGAGATAAAAGGAAATACCATGGCTTAATTCTTGTACTCCTTGAGAAAAGATTGAGAGAAGATGGAGAAGGACCTGGATTCATGCAGCATAAATTTGGAATAAATAATATCAAGGAATGAGCCTCAAAAGAAAAGCTGCAAAGGGAGCATCTGAAAGTGAAAGAGATGAGAAAAGAGAGAATTAGAGAAAGAACATGGAGGGAGTTGACAAAGATGAAATGACTTCTTTCTGAGGAAAATCAGATTGCTTTTGTCTCAAGACTGAAGACTATAAAATGAAGAGATCAAGGATAATGGGCAGCTTATCTAGAGTGAAGATTTGAGATGATGCATAGGAATGTTCTATGAAAGGTAATGGTTTAAGTAAGTAGGAATCAAGTATGGGGAAGACTTGGAAAGGAAAGAGGGTTTTCCCTACAAACATACATTGACTGAATTATAAAGAGCACGAGATAGATATTTGACAATTCTGCCTTTTGGCTCCAACTATAATAAACTAAATATGACAAACTTACATGTTATTCAAGATGGCTATCATTTTTCTTTTAATTTTTTTAGTTCCATAACTAAATAAAATATAGAATGACTTCAAGATTTCTCCAGATTGGAGGTAGACTTTCTTTAAATATCATCTATCTTGTCACACAGGTCATGAAATAGCAGCAGTATTTGAACTACTAATCCAGTAGTTGATGTTTATACCCATACTTTATCAATAGCTTCTATATGATTGTGTTATCAGTATCAAAATAGATGACCTCTTGATCAAAGAGGAGAATTGTGGGAGAATCGTTCTGGATTTTTAGTCTTACGTGGAGTATATGAAGTCAATATGTCAGAAGGAAAGTGTTCCCTTTAATATATGGGGAACCTAGATCTGAGTTAGGTTAAGTTATTGACTAAAAAGCCTATGGCACAGTGCCTGGCACATAGTAAGCACTTAATGCTTAATTGACCAAACAATAGACCAGTTACTTGGAATTAAAATCTAAATTTGCTTACCTTTGATCAATATGACATCCTCCAGACTGCAGTATTAAATTGAAATTTGATTTTCAGAAGTGAAAAGGAAACATCTAAACTTCCTTGCTCTAGAAAACATTATTGTATTAAACTATCACTGAGGAAATAGTCTTGACATTACAATCTAATTAGTATGACTTGCCTTGTGATAAACCAATTAGAAAGGCTATATTGTTTTGATATTTAGCTTGCATATTTAAAGATTTGTGACACAGTTCTCTTGTTCTTGACAGTGCAATGACATTGAAGCTTTATTGCTTCTTGCTGCAATGAGATTTCTGTATTTCATTAATGCAGCTGTACATCCATTCAGAAAATTAAAGTTGCACCTAAGTAACACAAAAGTAGTGGTAGATTCAGGCGATATGTATATTTTAAAGATTATTATAATGTAAATTACCAATAAGATGCAATGATATGTGATTAGAATAAAGAATAAGACAAATCCTTCCAAAGGATCAAAAGATGCACTAATGTAAACAGTCAGGTTAAAACTGAATGTATCTTGATTATCTACTTTGTGCCACATGAAATCATTGCCATTTAATCCAGCTTCAATCTCTGAAACTGATGTCTCTAAACAATTTATATCAAACAAGTAGTTGTAAGAAATAGTATGATTTGTAAAAGTAGCTTTTTATTGCCAACTCTATCCTCTAAATGACTCTCAAATACATTCCCTCTTTTTTTTCTGCCAGCACTTTAACCATGACTGTTGGTACTCATCTGTCTAACTAGTACAATAACTTTCTACCTACTTTTAATATATTTCTAACTCAACTAATCCATCCTATTATTCCACTGTAATTATTCTTATGCGTAGATCTGAACCTCCACTAAAGTCTTAATTCAATGCCAAATTATTGATGTTGATTTGGGAGGAAGTAATTGAGATTGAGTTTCATATTCTATGTTCTTAAAACACAAGGTATGACAGGTGCAACAAAAGTGGTAACAATTTGAGCAGATTCAGGAGGAAACTATGTTTATTGTTGAAGGTCCCAGACCAGTGTGTGAATTTAATATAAACTGCTCCCCCTTATTGTGTCTGAAAACCCATTCTTGATTCATATCAGCCCCACCTTTTGATTGACCATTGTTATAAGTAAAGTTAAGTGTGTGCAGAAGGCAGAGGCATAGGACAGCAGAGTAGAGAATTCTAGAATTCTACTGGGGAGAGTCAGTTAGCTTGTGCTGGATTAATTCTCTCTTTACCAGGAAAGGGACTGGATGCCTTCCTTTGCTGACTGTGGTATATTTGGACTTCAGTTAGTCAAAGGGTTAGGGCCAATAGAAACCAAGAATGGGTTTTTAAACAGAATAAGGGGATACAATTTATATTAAATTCTCTCATCAGCCAGATTAGAGAAAGTCCTATCATCAAACTACAGAGAGAGAAATTAATTTTTTGGCCCCAGAAAATTTTGAAGATAAACAACTTTTTGAAGACCATTAACTAAATAATAGATGAATCATAAATTGCATTGCTAAATGGAGTCCCCATACTCATGAAATTACAAACCCTTGAAGTATTGAAATAAATCTCTCTATTATCTACCAAATAAAATACAAACTTGTTAATCTGGCATTGAAAGCCTTCTATCATTTGGAAACATTTAACTTTACAGCCACATTTCATCTTTCCCTCTGAAGGTATTTAATGTTCCAGTCAAATAGGATTACTCTATGTCTTCCATCTTCATCTCCCATTTTGCTGCTTTTTTACCTTTGCTCACACCTTACCTTCTGCCTTTTGAAATCAAACCTAACTTTTGAAACTCAACTTAGTTGCTACCTTCCATTAGGCATTTCCTGGTCTTTCTACTTTCTCCTTCTCTTCTTTGCTCCTCTTTCTTCACTTTCTCCACTTCTCCTTTGCAGGTCATAATCTCTGTCCATCTCTCTTGAGTGAATTTCACATAGTACTTTGTAACTCTCTTATGTATATATTGTGTATTATTTTTATTATGGTCATTTATGTAAATTACCCATTCATGCAATAGACTTTAAGTCCCCTCAGGACAGACAGAAGTTGTGCTTTTTCTATTCTATTTAACAACTCTTAAAGTCTAGCACATTCCACAAGTACATTTGATACTTAACAAATGCTTATTGAATTAGCCTTGTTCCTGACCATTCTGTATTTTAGATGACATTTTAAACTTGAGAACATTTCTATTTAAAATCATCATGATTTTATTTGAAAGAAGAAATTGCTATTGGATGTACCAGAATTTTTGAGTTATAGTTTTGGAACTGATATAATTAGTGAAGTAGCTGGAAAGTGAATATTATAACATGCATGTATAAACATAGTTCTTATAATTCACAGACCACTTTCTTTCTATTCTATCTGTCAGACAGTGAAAATATATTAGTCCCATCTAAGAGATGAGATTGAAATTCAGAGTAACTAAGTTAGTTACTCAGTTAAAATAATGTAGCAAGTCTAATATTCTTTCCACTACAAACAACGTCCGTGCTACAGTGATTACTAATAGGTTTTTTCACTCCCATTTCCCACTTAACCCAAGTTTACACCCCAAAGAGTTTAGTTCTGTGCATATGACATGGGTACATGCATTTGTGTATATGGGTATGCATGTATTTAAGATGATATTTGAGCTGAGCCTTGAAAAAACCCAGAGAAATGAAATCTTGACTGGAAGGTGAGAAAATACTCTTAAAATGGTGATAAACAATGCAAAGGTAGGGAAAAGCTGATATAGAAGTCTTTGCAAGGAACAGGCAATATATCAGTAT
The DNA here is from genome assembly GCF_016433145.1 of Gracilinanus agilis. Lineage (NCBI taxonomy): Eukaryota > Metazoa > Chordata > Mammalia > Didelphimorphia > Didelphidae > Gracilinanus > Gracilinanus agilis. The sequence continues at coordinate 395,251,024 of NC_058132.1, read as the reverse complement.
AATTGGATCATTGATCATGTTGGGGGAGCAAAATGTAAGAAGGCAGGAAAGGTACTAAAGGGCCCAGTTATGAAGACCCTTAGGTGCCAAACAAAAGACTTCATAAGTGGTCCTTCAGGTACTAGGAAATGTTAAGTGCAGATATCAAATGGAACTGTCTGGACATCACTGACCTCATGGTTTGAGGAGATCTCCTGATATCTCTGAAAACTTATAAAGACTAGAACCTTTGATTAGATTAGACTTTAATCACTTTGGTCTCATCACTCCCTCCAGTCACTCCTCCTAGTTGCCACTTAATCACATTTAGAGTCTTTTATTTTATCAAATATTAGCCACTCTTCCCTTTTGCTGCCTCCTCTGATCACTCTACCCTTTTGAAGTGTACTTAAACATATTTCTTCTGCTCAGAGTGGACACTTCTGCCTTTTTGATGTTGGATGATGAACCCAAACTGCAGTTCCTTCACCTTACCTAAAGACCCTTGTTCTTTTTTACTTTCAGGTTGACAAAAACTATAGTAATTTATTAAATATATTGATATATTTTATTAAAATTTATTTATATATGCATATTCATGCATGCTTACATATACTTACATATAAAATGTACATACATATCCAGTGTCTATGGATGCATACACACATGTAGTTACATATATGTATTGATTTACATTTATGTCTACATGGAAGGTTTATGTATATTGTATAAAATACATGCATACAGTAAATAGACCCATATCTTCTACTCACAGAAATAATATCACATGAACAGAAACTGCCAAGATTAGAGTGAAGGAAAATAAAAGCACATGTTATCTTTTGTATGTAATCTCTAGATATCAAGAACCAGAAGGTACCTAGAGGACATCTAATATAACCTCCTTATCTTATAGATGGGGATTGAGTCCCAGAGAGTTTAAGCTGCCCAACATCATATAGGCAGGAATCTGAAATTTGAATCCTGGTTCTCTGACTTTAGGGCCAGTCCTCTGGACACTATCCTATGCTTCCTCTCACATATAAATCTTAGCCATTCATAGGCTTTCAATTTTGTGCCATATCTATGCTCATTCTTTGTTTTGAATAGCATTACAAAATTATATCTTGATTTCCTCTTAATTGAATTTAAATGAGGCAGAGTTGCACAGTTGTCAGCCTCACTTTCTTCCAGTCCAGTGGAAAGACAAAAGTCAGGGCAACTGGTGATAGCGTGGTGTGCAGTGGATACCCTTAATGTCTTTGATGTCTGACCAAGCTCCAAGTGCTCTGCAGTGCCTGCTTCAGATGCCTTCATGAACTTTTTAACAATTTGTTCTTGTCTGCCTATTCCACCAAGAGGAGTCTTTATTAACTTGGGATAGGACCAGTGGGTTCAAGGCTTCTCAATTTTCATCATCCTGGTTTAACCAATCTGCCCAAGTTGGTTTTATTGAAGTGTGGCCACTCCACATGCTAAAGCTTCTGGTGGGAGTTGGGTGAAAGATGGATACCAAAGGTAGAGGTGGTAATTTAACATAAGGAAATAGATAATCACTCACTGAACATTCTGAGAAATCTAACCTGTGCCAGGTACTGTACTAAATACTGGAGATACAAAGAGGCAAAAGACTAAACTGCCTTGAAGGAACTTGTGATCTTATGGGGGAGATAATATGCAAAGAAATATAATTTGTTAGAAGGAAATAATTAATAGGACTGGCATTAGAATTTTTAATGATTCATTATTTACCTCAAGAGTTCGTTTTCTAAACTTTCTTCTGAAATTATAAGCATGCCATCTCTCACCCTTGCAATGCAATTCATTGATGATGAATTTTAGTTCTGCTTTTCTTCATTAGTTATATTGTGTAGCTTGTTCATATCTGCCATGAACTTCTCTGTTGAACAAGATGACAAAGTTATGAAGAGAGACTAGAACTGACCAAATTAAAATAGAAAAAAATCTGTATTGGAAGTGACAAAATTTTAAACACACCCAGATGTTGACTTTTTAAAATGTCAAAAGGAAGGAAAGATTACAAATCAATGAAAAGTATTTTACCGCTGTGTCCACAAATATAACCCCTAAAATAGAAATAGCTAACAATCCTGTTTTCTCATCTCCTTAGAATCTTATGAAAATATCTTTTTATAACACATATTTTTGGGAAAAATCCTTTCTCTTTAATTTTTGTCTTTGTCTTTATTCATACAGATCATATTTGTGAGTAATGAAAAACTTATAATCCTCAGATCTAAAATATAAAATAAAAGAAGGCAGAAATTTATATTTAAATGTCACAGCTTAATTTCATGAGCTCTTATGACCCATAGTTAAAACATGTAACACTGACTTCTTAAACCTGTTCTCTTTTGCAGACATTTAAAAAAAAAATTGAAGACTAAAAAAAAAAAATAAAGGCTTTTGTCTTCAAAAAGATACTTTCAAAAAGTTGCAGGTTTTCAGATCCTCTCAGGGTGTTACAGCTCTTGAGACTAGCTTTCTCTGATCATAGCATTTGGAGCTGGAAGGTCATCAGGTTCAGCACCATCATGTAACAGATCAAGAACAGACAGGTTAAGTGACTTACCTAAGGTCACATAACTAATAAGCAGCAGACTCAGGAGGAGGTGCCAATTCTTTTGATTCCTCTTGCCCAGTACTAGTTAGCTAGAATGCTCTTCTAATAGAAATCTGGATGAAGGGCCTGAAGATGAATTTAATTTCTGCACAAATAATTAGCATTTTACTAAACCCATTCTATAGTGTAGCCAAAGCGCATAGATCTCAACAAAATATACAATTTTTTTCTGGTCTCCTGATTGGTTTCAACTCTATTTACAGTGTTCTGTATTAATGTTTGATGATATTTTTAATGTACCTGTGTAGATAATTTTAATAATTAATTTAAAACTAAAACACCTATGATTGAATTTATATCTATATGACCTACAATAAAATAGAGAATTTGAGTATTAAAATAGGAATTAAAATAAATTTTAGCCTTATCCTTAATATTTATTATTGATTACTTATGTGCTTCATATATGGACACTTGGATATATTATATGCATATATTTATATAATATGTCTTTAAAAGGATTGATGAAATTCATTTTAACTTAAGAGCAGAATAACAAAATTACTAACTAAAATATTTCTATGATAACAATGAGTAGTATAAAGTAGGTTTGTCTACTTTGGAGATGTTTTATTATCAATACATTGTTTTTGTAAGTATTTTGACATCTGTTGCTCCTTTCCCTTCACATTTTCTTGTGTTACAAAATAAATATTTCCATGATTTAATAAGTTTTCATACTGATCTTTGACAGCCAAAATGCCATACGAAAATGTTTAAATCTCATCTTTAAGACTCATCCAGATATAAAAATTCAGAAACCTGATAAGCTGTTATTATAGAGCTAATTAAAAATATAAAGTTATATTAGACAATCTAATTTTCTTATCCCAGAACTCCAGGATATAATAATGAAGAGTACCTTTGTTGTTCAACAGATAATCCACATTTCCTCAGCATCTAGAATGTGAAAGTTTGGTAGAACCATAAATAGAATGCTGGGCTTGGAGTCAGGGGGACTCATCTTCCTGAATTGGAATCTGGCCTCAGAAAATTACTAGCTTTGTGATCCTGGGCAAATAATTTAATCTATTTGCCTTAGAAAGAGTGAGATATAGAAAAGATTGAACAACAACTATGTGAAAAGCACCATACTTGGCATTGGGTATATGTATATACATCTTCTCATATGTTCTCTTTGGGCTTGTTGGAGGGAATAACAGCAAAATGGTTTGGAGTTGGAAGACTTGAGGTCAGGTCCTATCTTTTTTGGTTACAATGTGTATGATTCCAAATAAGTTACTTAGCTTCTCTGAGCTTCAGTCTCCTAATCTCTAAAATTAGGGAAATGTTTTAGATGACTTCTCAGGTCCCTTCCACCTCTGAATTCATGATACTATGAACTCAGGCTACTCACAGTTGTTTCCAGCTTATTTCCTAAAAAGGATCCTACTTCTGTTTCACTCTGGGCCATATTTCATATAGTCTAGTCTTGATGGCTTCTGCTCTTCTATCAGTAAACTTCATCATGTTACCTCCGAAATAGCACTTTTCCCCAGTACATGACTATTCTAGATGAACCTCTTTTTTTTGCCATAGAGCAAACCATGAGAGATAACTTGGGCACCTAGTAGATTCTATATAAATGCTCCTTCCTTCCTTCCTCCCTCCCTCCCTCC
>NC_058132.1:395208617-395246395 GCF_016433145.1 Gracilinanus agilis | reverse complement strand
CCTTCCTTCCCTTCCTTCCTTCCTTCCCTTCCTTCCTTCCTTTCCTTCCTTCCTTCCTTTCCTTCTTTTCTTTTTCCTTCCTCTCTTCTTTCCTTTTATCCTTCCTCCCTTCCTCACTGAGTTCTTTTTTTTTTTTCTAATTTGGAACCCTTCTGAAGAGAACACTTTTTTTAAACAAGAAAGAATGTTCTGACACTTTGGTATTAGCTTTTACTACACAGAGCACCAGAGTTACCTTACTGTGTCAGGCATATGGCATATCTAATTGGATTTTCTGTTGTTAGCAAGGAACCCAAGAAGAATATTACTATTTTCCCTTAAATGTCACTTTTAAAAGTTTGAGTGCTTCTATATTAAAGTATTTCCATGTTACAGGATTCACTGGAGGTTTGTAGTGAATGCCTTCTTGCAAATATCAAGAATTTGGAGGACAAATATTCTATCTACAACATAAATTTCTCATTGATTCTACTTCATTATTCCTTCCCCTTGGATTCTTTCAACACCCACTATTCTAAGAGTAAGAACCAACCTGTAAACAACTTGATTAATTTTTTTAAACCCAACATTTAAATGCTCCCAAATTAACTAGTTTCCATGAAAAAAACATAGTGAGAAAGCAATATATTGCTTTCAGAATGGCCTGTGTTTGTGACCACATTGTTTAAATCTCATTTGGCTTAGTGTACAAATCTTATGACCATCTTATTTTTCCTTTTCTTCTCAATGTCCCCTTGCTACCCTATCATTTTCATGGCTAACCTAACACTACATCAATAAGTATATTTTAAACAATGAAAAACAGCAGAAGTATTCAGGAAATAACAGAAGACTTTTTTTCAACTTTCAGAATTTGTCTTTACATAGTACATAGTGATTTGATTTCCTCCTTGAACTGAAAAAAAGAAGTCACGCCTTTTATTTTAATGTCACATCAATTTCCAATTTCCAAAATAATGCCAATGATTTTTTTTGATGGTGGTGCTGTTGGAAAGCAGGTCAGTCAAACAAATATGTTTATAACATTTGACAGAATATATATTATTTCATTTCCAAAATCTCCATTCCCTACCCCCACTTCATTGGAGAGAGATGAATTCTTTAAACTTGTCTCCAGGTCTAAGCATAGCCATTATAATTAAGCAACAATCACTTCTATTTTATTCTTATTAAATTATTATATTTCATCATGCTTTTTCTTATTCTGATAACTGTATCAGTTCAGTTTATCTCTTCTACCTCTTTGATTTTTTCATATTTGTTATTTCCTATAATTCAACAACATTTCATTTCATTTCACTTATTGATTAAAAGTGATTTAGCCTTGCACCAATGAACTGGCACTTATTTTGCTTCTAGTTCTTTGCCAGCACAAAAGTAAATGCTTTGTTATATATGAGATAATTTTCTCTGTCATTTTCTCGCACTTTTTGTATGGGAGATAAATCTCTGGGTTTTTCATATTGATTTTGTCTTCTTTGGGGATGTTCTTCTACATTTCTGTTTCTGAAATGTTTAAGTTTGTGTTCATCTATCCTTACCAAATTTAATTTTTTAAATGTAGATGAAGACATTTCAAAGTGTTTCTACCATGTAACTTAGAGTCTTTTCTGAGAGGGTATTTCGTATGGGTTTATGCCACTTTCTTTTATGTGAATTCTCTAATCTTATCACTTTTTCATTAGAGGTTGAAGCTATGGGTCATGAGATGTCTTTGTGAAGAATAAAACTACTTGGTCCTAAGGTCTATTCTTTGAAACCGTGTTATAAAATAGCAGACTTTCCCTTCAGTTTTGACATATTATTCTTACTTAATTTCATCATTTTTTGCTTTAAAGAAAACTGCTTCTCTAAGTATTTTGAATGGAAATCTGTGCTTAGAAGGAATATAATAGCCATATAACATAATCTTGTGTAGAATGATGACTTTCAAATTTTTAGTGGAGGAACTTTCATTTTTCAGAATCAGGATTTATTTTTAAGATATATTTCCAAAAACAAGAACTACAGAGAACCTTCTTCTTATGTAGTTTCTTTGTGCAACTATGACTAATAAATCTCTTTCCCACTTAAATCTGTTCTCTCCCTATTTCTCCAATTACATGGATGATATCAACATATTCTTAGTCATTGAGTCTTGAAACCTGGGAGTCATTTTTGGTTATAATCCTTCTCTCATGATCAATTGCCAAGTTCCTTTAATTACATCTTGGCAATATGCTACTTCTGTGCCCTCTTTCCCACTTATACTATGGTAGTTAATTTGGTTCAGATTCTCATATCCTCTGGCTAGAATATATTCTAATTATTTCCTTATTAGTTCTTTTTGCCTTCTGTACCCATCTTTCAGATTAATTCAAAAATAATCTTCCCAATTCACAAATCTCAGTATATGAGTCATCCTAAAAACATCAGTTTATTCTGAAAATGCTAGGCTGAGAATTTAGAAATTCATTCTTCTGGCAAATACCATCTTCCACATAGAGGTTTCCTTTTTTTCTCCTTGCTCAAAATGATATTCCTCTTATCATATTTGCCATTAGCACATTCTTCTTATATAATACAAATAGTTTTGCTATAACTTAACACATGGTCTCCAAAAGTACCCTGCTATGCCAGATCATATAATAAAATCCAAAGAGCTCATGAGGAAAAATATTATGGGTACAATATTAAAAAACTGTGTCCACAACTAATTAAAAAAAAGATAGAAACCCAAATTTTAAAGCACAATTTAATGTAGTTTGAATAGTTAAGGAATACCTAAATAGTACAAAAAATAGTGGCCACCTCCTTGGCAGCATTAGCAAGTTGGGCAAGTCTCAACTACCAGCCTGAAGCAGAGGCCATGTTGGACAGAAATGTAGATATGGGGGTTGTATGGACTATTTTTTCTCTGTTCTCAGCTCCCAGTGTACTAGAGGATATACAATAAATATGACGCTTTAGCTTGACAAAGACCTGAAGTTTGCTTGTGAGCATCAAAAGGGTTGCCCCTTATTAGTTACTGTAAAACAATCCTATTTCTGCATATATCATTTGGGTTGGACCAAATTCAGAGATTATAGCAGTACTGAATACTTAATATGTATACTTATTAAAGTTCCTATAAAATTTTAAGCTCCCAAAGAACAGGAACTACATTGTTTTCCACATACTTAGTGCTTAGTAAATGTTTAATTTGTCAAATTATCAAAGGATGATAAAATTAGCTCCTTTAAAACATAGATAATTGAATTCAACAAACATTTATTAATAACCTCCCTTGGGGAACCACTATTCTAAGTATTATGAGTCATAAATAAATCAATGGAGACACAGGATCCATACCTTATAAGACTTTACTACCTAGAAATATAGATAAGGTATGAAAACAAATAACCATATACAAATTAAAATATGACAAATTAATTGAAAAGACATAAATAAGGTACAATAAAACTCAGAGAAGAAAGAGGATTTCTCCTAAGAATTTGGATTGAGGGAATGGGATTCATGGAATGAGTAAAAACTGACAAAGGGCAAAAGTTTCTGAATGACCATTTTTATATTTAGATTGGATTTATGAGCATTATTATGTATTATATATTACTTCCACAGATTCTTTCTCTGATGTGTCATTGTTGTCTTGATGAGATTGTGTTTTCTTAAATGCTATGCCCACAGAGTACAAGTTCTTGCAGACGCTCCCAGGACAGTTATAGTCTTGGCAAAAGAATTAGTCTACTTATGGAGCCTCAGTCAGGATTTTACAGGATCTGGCAGCTTCCTCATAGAAGGACCAAAAGTCCTGAAATACGATGTTCTAGAAGGCAGGAAAATTGGGTTTATGAACAAGAATTACCTATCCATCAAAATTGACTATTTTCTTTCAGGGGAAAATATGATCATTTAATAAAATAGAAGATGTCCTAGAATTCCTGAAGAAAGGGAAAGACAAATAATACAAATACAAATATAAATTCAGAAGAAACATAAAAAGGCAAATAAGAAAAAGAGGAAAAAAATTAAGGGCCTTTATAAGGTTGATTTTTTTTTTATATTCCTATATGGAAAGATGATATTTGTAACTCTTATACATTTTTATCATTATAGCAGTAAGAAGAAGTATACATAGACAATGGTATGGCACTAAGCAGTTTAGGACAATATGCAAAAACATAATCTAGCAGTGAAAAATAGGATTGCACTAAGAAAAATGGGAAGAAAAAAGTAAAATGGGGTAAATTATATCACATAAAGAGGCATGGAGAGGTGGGAAAGTATTACACTGGAGGGGAGGATGAAGGTGGTGATGGGATACTTAAACTTGATTCTCATTAGAATTGGCTTAGAGTTGGAAGAACAACCAGATTCATTGTATTTTAGAGTCCTATCTTAACCTATAGAGAAGTTGAAGGGGAATAAAGAAGGGGATGTTGGGGAAGGGAGTAATATAAGAAAGGGGGAATGAGGGAAGTTATTAAAAGCAAAACACTAGTGTGGAGGGAAAGAGTGAAAGGAGAAAGGGCAGGATTAACAGAGGAAAACAAGATGGAGGGAAATACACTGATGATAATCATAAGTATGAATGTAAATGGGATGAACTCACCCATAAAAATAGAAACAGCAGAGTGGATTGAAAACCAGAATCTTATATGTTGTTTACAAGAAACACATTGATGTAGGTAGACCCACATGTAGTAAAGGTAAGGGACTAGAGCAGAATCTCTTGGGCTTCACCTGAGATTTTTTTTAAAATATGAGTCAGAGTACCTAACATGATGTCAGATAAAGCTAAACCAAAAATAGATATAATGAAAAGAGTTAAATAAGGTAATTACATCTTGACAAAAGGCAGTATGGACAATGAAGTAATATCAGTAGTTAACATATATGAAACAAAAAGTATAGCATTCAGATTTGTGAAGGAAAAACTAAAGGAGCTTAAAGAGGAAATAGACATTAAAATTCTACTAGTGGGGGAACATAATCCTCCCTTATCAAAACTAGATAAATCTAACCAAATAAATAAGAAAATAATAAAGGAAATGAATAAGATTTTAGAAAAGTTAGATTTAATAGATTTCTGGAGAAAATCGAATAGGAATAAAAAGGAATATGTGTTCTTTACAGCAGCACATGGTACATAGACAAAAATTGACCATATACTAGGACATAAAACCTTTCCAACCAAAAGCAGAGGAGCAGAAATAATAAATTCAAGTATTTCAAATCATAATGCAATAAAAATTATTATCCATAATGGTTCATGGTAAGGCAAATTAAAAATGAATTGGAAACTAAGTCATCTAATTCTTAAAAATGAGTGGGTTAAAAAACAAATCATAGAAACAATAACTTATTTAAAAGAAGAAAATGACTATGAGGAGATAACATATTGAAATTTATAGAATACAACCAAAGCAGTACTTGGAAAAATTTATATTCCTCAATGCTTATATCAATAAAATAGGTAAAAAACAGATAAATGAATTTGGCGTTCAACTAAATATTCTAGAAAAAGAACAAACTAAGAATCCTCAATTAAAGTCTAAGTTGGATAGCCAAAAAAAGTAAAGAAGAAATTAATAAAATACAATGTAAGAGGACTTTTGGACTAATAAAAAACACTAGTAGTTGGTTCTATGAAAAAACAAACCACTGGTTAATTATTTTAAAAACTGAAAGAAGAGAATAAAATTACCAGTATCAAAAATGAAAAGGGTAATTTCACCTCCTGTGAAGAGGAAATTAAAGTAATCATTAGGGGCTATTTTGCCCAATTACTTAAGACCAAAAACAGAGAAATAAAATTACAGATCAATTTCCCCAATGAATATTGAAGGAAAATGTTAAATAAAATATGAGGAAAGAGACAAGTTAACAATATATCACAAAGGCTATTTGCTATGACCAGATGGGATTTATACCATGAATTCAAGGCTTGTTTAATATTAGGACAGCTGTCAGCAAAATTTTCCATATCAGTAACAAAACTAATAGAAATCCCATGATTATTTCAATAGATGTAGAAAAAGCCTTTGACAAAATACAACATTCATTCCTATTAACAAAAACACTAGGAAGCATAGGAATATTTCTTTTAAATAATAAGTAGTCTTTATTTAAAACCATTAACAATATCATCTAAAATGGGGATAGGAGTGAAGCTTTCCAATGAAAACAAGAGTGAAGCAAGGATGCCCATTATCAACAGTATTATTTAATTTTGTGCTAGAAATATTAGCTTTAGCAACTAGAGAAGAAAAATGAATTGTAGGAATTAAAGCAGGCAATGAGCAAACTAAACACTGACTCTTTGCCCATGATATGATGGTATAGATAAAGAATCCTAGAATATCAACTAAAAACTAGTTGAAATAATAAACTTTAGAAAAGTTGCAAGATACAAATAAACCCACAAAAATCATTAGCATTTCTATATATTTTCAACAAAGCTCAGCAGTAAGAGTTAGAAAGAAAAACTCCATTTAAAATCACTCTAGACAATATAAAATTCTTGAATCTATTTGCCAAGACAAATGCAGGAATTATATAACTATAATTATAAAACAATTTGCATTGCTGATGGAGTTGATAAGTGATCCAACCATTCTGGAGGGCAAGTTGGAATTGCGCACAAAAGGCTAGAAATATCCTTTGATAGTTAAACTACTTGGCCTATATCCCAAAGAGATTAAAAAATTGGAAAGGATCTATGTGTATAAAATGTTTATAGTTGCTCTTTTTGTGGTGGTGAAGAATTGGAAACTAAGGGGTTATCCCTCAGTTAGGGAATGGCTAAAAATAACTGTGGCAAAAAATGGTGATGTAACACTATTTTGCCATAAGGAATGATGAATAGGATGATTTCAGAAAGAGCTGGAAAGACCTATATGAATCAAAACAGAGTGAAATAAGCAGAACCAGGAGAACATTGTACATAGTAACAGTAATACTGTGGAATGATCAAATATGATAGACTTTGCTACTAATAGCAATGCAATGATCCAGAACAATTCTGAGGAACTTATTAAAAAGAATGCTCTTTACTACCAGAGAAAGAACTGTTGGAATAGGAATGCAGAAGAAAGCATATGATTTATCACTTGTTTATTTGGGTATATTATTTTGGGGGTTTGTTTTTATAAGATTATTCACTTACAAAGATGAACAATATGGAAATATGTTTTGTGTGACAAAACATGTATAACACTGATTGATTTGCTTGTAGCTCTGAGAAGGGGGAGAGAAGAAATGAGGAAGACAATTTAGATCATATAACTTGGAAATATTTATGTGGATATTAGTTATTAAAATAAAAAATAAATTGGGAAATAATACAAAGATACTTTAAAATGAATTTTTTTTAAATGAAGATTCACAAAGAGGGGTTTGTGGTGTCCTGGAGACTATGGGGTACAGATTAGCCAAGTCAGGGCCCACCTTTATAAACCAAAACAAGTTTTGCAGCAGTTGTATCAGCTATGACAGTTCCTTGCATTCTCACTTATAATGGTAAAGGGATCAGATTATTGGCTTAAAGGAAATTACTGGGATCCCTTTACTGACCCTGAATACAGGTCACACTTCCAAATAATGGAGGTGACATTGGTCATAGTTACTTGGTGAAGAGTGACTGATTATCCACAGATCAGAGCACAGGAGAAGATAGTGCTAAACTCATCTCTTCTTAGATCATATTATCTTGGAAGAAATGAAAGCAGATAGATTCCCAGATTTAACTCTGAGGTCAGCTATGCAAAGAATCTGAAGAACCTTACTACAGGAATGGAACCGACCTGTAACTGTTTTTTAAAGTTAAGAGATAAGAAAAAAGCTAGAGAATGAACAAATAACTAAAAATAAATTCTACATAGAAAGTTACTTTGGTAACAGGGACCACCAAAACACAAACTCCGGAGGAGTGAACAAAGTTAATACTGCTCCATCCAAAGGCTCCAAGAAAAATAGGAATCAATATTTAGGCCAAAAATAATTCTTGTAGGAGTTCAAGAGAGATTTCAAAAGTGAGATAGAAGAAGTAGAATAAAAATTTGGAAAATAAATGAGAGTAAAACAGAAAAACCATGAAGAAGTTGATAACTTGATAAAGGAAGCATACACACAAAAAAAACCCTCAAGAAAATTATACTTCTCATTTTTCTTATCTCTCAGGGCAATCCTCTTTTTACCCCTTGATTTGGTTTTTGCACATCAGATCATCCTAAACAGATTATTCTTGAACCTTCTGTCTATGTATATGCCTTCTAACTGCTCTGTTAGTGATAAAAATTTTAAGCATTACAAATATCATCCTTCCATGTATGAATGTAAGGAGTTTAACCGTATTGAATCACAGAAATTTTCTCTTTCCTGCTTACCTCTTTATGCTGATAACTTTTTTTAACTTTATTTTTTAATTAATTAATTGATTGATTTCTTTTTTTTTTACATGATTCATGTTTTTACTTTCCTCTTCAACCTCCCCTTAACCCTCCCACCATAGCCAACACCCATTTCAACTGGGTTTAAAATGTGTTATCAATCAAGACTTATTTATATATTATTGATAGTTGCTTTGCTGTGGTCATTTCGAGTCTACATATTCAATCATGTCTGCATCAACCCATGTGTTCAAGCAGTTGTTTTACTTCTGTGTTTCCACTCCTGTAGTTCTTCCTCTGAATGCGGGTAGCATTATTTTCCAAAAATCCCTCAGAATTGTCCTGGGTCATAGTATTACTGCCAGTACAGAAGTCTATTACATTCGATTTTACAACAGTGCATCAGTCTCCATGTACAATCTTCTTCTGGCTCTGCTCTTTTCACTTTACATCAATTCCTGGAGGTCTATCCAGTTCACATGGAATTCCTCCAGTTTATTATTTGTTTGAGGACAATACTATTCCATCACCAGCATATACCACAATTTTTTCACCATTCCCCAATTTGTTGTTTCCTTTCTGATTTTGACTACATTGTTTTTGTTTCTACAAAAGCTTTTTAGTTTAATATAATCAAAACCATTTAATTTACATTTTGTAATTTTTCTCTAACTCTTGCTTGGTTTTAAAATCTTTCCTTTCCCAGAGATCCGGCAAGAATACTATTCTGTGTTCACTTAATTTATATATAGTTTCCCTTTTTATATTCAAGTCATTCACCCATTCTGAATTTATCTTGGTGTAGGGTGTGAGATGTTGGTCTAAACCTAATCTCTCCCATATTGTTTCCCAATTTTCCAAGCAGTTTTTTTCAAATAGTGGATTTTTGTCCCAAAAGTTCGGCTCCTTGTGTTTATCATACACTTTCTTCCTGATGTCAGTTACCCAAAGACTATTCCACTGATCCTCTCTTCTGTCTCTTAGCCAGTACCATATTATTTTGATGACCATCTCATTATAGTATAATTTAATATCTGGTACTGCTAGGCCACTTTCCTTCACATTTTTTTTTTCATTATTTCCCTTGATATTCTTGATCTTTTATTCTTCCAAATGAACTTTGTTATAGTTTTTTCTAATTCAGTAAAGAAGTTTTTTGGTAGTTTAATATGTATGTCACTAAATAAATAAATTTATTTGTGTAGAATGGTCATTTTTATTATGTTAGCTCATCCTACCCATGAGCAAACAATGTTTTATCAATTGTTTAGATCTAGTTTTAATTGTTTAGAAAATGTTTTGTAGTTGCGTTCCTATAATTCCTGTGTTTGTTTTGGTAGATAGATTTCTAAGTATTTTATATTGTCTAGAGTGATTTTAAATGGTATTTTTCTTTCTACATCTTGCTGCTGCAATGTGTTGGAAAAATATAGAAATGCTGATGATTTATGTGCCTTTATTTTGTATCCTGCAACTTTGATAAAGTTGTTGATTATTTCTAATAGCTTCTTAGTTGATTCTCTAGGATTTTTTAAGTAGACCATCATATCATCTGCAAAGAGTGATAGCTTAGTCTCCTCCTTGCCTATTTTAATGCCTTCAATTTCTTTTTTTCCTCTAATTGCTACTGCTAGTGTTTCTAGCACAATGTTAAATAATAGAGGTGATAATGGGCATCCTTGTTTCACTCCTGATCTTATTGGGAAGGCTTCTAATTTATCCCCATTGCATATAATGCTTGTTGATGGTTTTAGGTATATATTGTTTATTATCTTTAGGAAAGGTCCTTCTATTCCTATACTTTTCAGTGTTTTCAATAGGAATGGATGCTGTATTTTCTCAAAGGCTTTTTCAGCATCTATTGAGATAATCATGTGATTTTTTATTTGTTAGATTGTTGATATGGTCAATTATGTGGATGGTTTTCCTAATGTTGAACCATCCTTGCATTCCTGGTATAAATCCCACCTGATCATGGTGGATAATCCTCTTGATCACTTGCTGGAGTCTTTTTGCTAGTATTCTATTTAAGATTTTTTCATCTATGTTCATTAGGGAAATTGGTCTATAGTTAATTTCTTTTTTAATCTATCTGGCTTTGGAATCAGTACCATATCATTTGGTAGGACTCCTTCTTTGCTTATCATATCAAATAATTTGTATAGTATTGGGATTAGTTGCTCTTTGAATGTCTGATAGAAATCACTTGTGAATCCATCAGGCCCTGGCAATTTTTTCTTAGGGAGTTCTTTGATGGATTTTTTAATTTCTTTTTCTGATATGGGATTATTTAGGTATTTTATTTTTCTGCTGTTAATTTAGGCAATTTTTATTTTTGTAAATATTCATCCATATCACCTATATTGCTATATTTATTGCCATATAATTGGGCAAAATAGTTTTTAATGATTGCCTTAATTTCCTCTTCATTAGAAGTGAGGTCTCCCTTTTCATCTTTGATACTGTTAATTTGGTTTTCTTCTTTCCTTTTTTTATTAAATTGACCAGCAGTTTGTCTATTTTATCTGTTTTTTCAAAATACTAGCTTCTAGTCTTATTTATTAATTCAATAGTTCTTTTACATTAGAATTTACTAATTTCTCCCTTGATTTTTAGTATTTCTAATTTAGGATTTTTAGTATTTCTAATTTTAGTATTTTTAATTTGCTTGCTTTCTAGTTTTTTAAGTTGCATGCCCAATTCATTAACCTCTGCTCTCCCTAATTTGTTAAAAATTTGCACTCAAGGATATACATTTACCCCTGAGTACTGCCTTAGCTGCATCCCACAGAGTTTGAAAGGATGTCTCATCATTGTCATTCTCTTCAATGAAATTGTTTATTGTTTCGATGATTTCTTCTTTAGCTGACTGATTTTGGAGAATCATATTATTTAATTTCCAATTAGTTTTTGATTTGCCTGTCCATGTGACCTTACCAATTATTATTTTTATTGTATTATTATCTGAGAAGGTTACATTTATTATTTCTGCTCTTTTGCATTTGTTTGCAATGTTTCTATACCCTATTACATGGTCAATCTTTGTGAATGTACTATGTGCAGGAGAAAATAAGGCGTATTCCTTTTTGTCTCTATTTTTTCTTCACATATCTATTAAATCTAATTTTTTTAGGACTTCATTCACCTCTCTTATCTCTTTCTTATTTATTTTTTGGTTCGATTTATCTAGACCTCAAAGAGGAATATTTAGATCTCCAACTAGTATGGTTGTACTATCTATTTGCTTCTTGAGCTCTGCCACTTTCTCTTTTATGAATTTAGATGCTATGCCATTTGGTGCATACATATTGAGCACTGTTATTTCCTCATTATCTATACTGCATTTTTTCTGGATGTAATTACCTTCCCTGTCTTTTTTAATCATATCTATTTTTTACTTTTGCTTTGTCAGAAATCATGATCTTCACTCCTGCCTTTTTTTCTCATTCTAAGCCGAAAATATTTTGCTCCAGCCCTTTACGTTAAACCTGTGTATGCCCACCTGTCTCAGATGTGTTTCTTGTAGACAACATATGGTAGGCTTTTGGTTTCTAATCTACTCTGCTATTTGCTTCCATTTTATGGACGAGTTCATCCCATTCACATTCAGAGTTATAATTATCAGTTGTGTACTCCCCAGCATTCTGGTGTCCTCTTCTAGTTCTACCCTTTCATATTACACTATTTCCTTTTAAACCAGTGATTTGTTTTAAATCAGTAACCATTGTCCCCTCCCTTGATTTACTACCCTTTCCACCCCCTCCCTTATTATTTCCCTCTTTTTATTTTTAATGCCTAATGAATTCACTCCCCCTTCTCCTCCCCTCCATTTTTTACCTCCCCACTCCCATCTTCCCTTGGCTTATCCCTTCTGACATTTTCAGTAGGGTTAGATAGAGTTCTATGTCCCAGTGGATATAACTACTCTTCCCTCTCAGGATTAATTCCACTGAGAATAAGGTTGAAATATTATCTCTTAATGCTCTCTTCCTCTCTTTCTTATAATAGTATTTGTCCCCTCCCCTTCCCATGCCCTCCTTCTGTGTAATAGAATATCATATTTTTCTTATTCATTTAAGTTTCTCTTGGTGCCATCTACTGTTCACCCCCCTCTTTCCCATCCACCCCCATATCATCTTAAACCATTTAGTACTCCAACATCTCCTTGTGAATAATTCTTCTAATTACTATAATAGTGGATACTATAATAATGAATAGAGTTCACTACAGAGAATTACACATAACATTTCTCCATATAGGAATATGAATAATTAGATCTTATTGAAGCCCTTAAAGGGGCAAATTTAAAAATAAGAGTTTTCTTTCTTTCCCTCTGTTTCTTATTTACCTTTCCATGTTTCGTTTGGTTTTTGTGGCTGGATATTGAAATTTCCTTTTAGTCCTGGTCTTTTCTGTGCAAATTCTTTGAAATCTTCTGTATTGTTGAATGCCCATACTTTCCCCTGGAAGTATATTGTCAGTTTTGATGGAGAGCTGATCTTTGGTTGTAGACCCAGTTCTCTTGCCTTTTTGAATATCATATTCCAAGCCTTGTGATCTTGTAGTGTGGAGGCTGCTAGATCCTGTGTGATCCTGATTGGTGCTCCTTAATATGTGAATTGTCTCTTTCTGGATTCTTGTAAATTTTTTTCTTTTACTTGGAAGATCTTGAATTTGGCTAATGTATTCTTTGGGGTTGTCTTATCAGGGTCTAGTGTAGAGGGTGATCTATGGATCCTTTGAATGTCTATATTGCCCTCTTGTTGTAGAACTTCGGGGTAATTTTGCTGAATAATTTCTTTTTGTATGGAGTCCAAATTTCTATTAATTTCTGCTTTTTCAGAAAGACCAATGATTCTCAAATTATCTTTTCTAGACCTGTTTTCTTGATCTGTCAATTTCTCAGTGAGATATCTCATGTTTCCTTCTATTTTATCAGTCTTTTGACTTTGTTTTCTTTGTTCTTGCTGTCTTGAGAGATCATTGGCCTCTACTTACCCATTTCTTATCTTTAGAGAGTGGCTTTCAGGTATAATCTTTTGGTTTTCCTTTTCTGTCTGGTCTGTTTGTTTCTTCAAGGCTTCCAGATTTGGTAATTTCTGGTCTTCAATTTGGTTATCAATTCATTTGATTTCTGAGCCTCGCTTTCCAGTTGTGAAATTCTGCCTTTTAAATTCTTATTTTCTTGCCTGATACCTTCCATCTTTTTCATAATGTGAGATTTGAACTCTTCAAGAGCTTGTGACCAGTTTTCAGTTATTTGGGAAGGTTTGGATATAGTTACTTGTTTGTTCTCCTCTGTTGTTTCCTCTCTTGTCTGGATTTTTTCTGTGTAAAAGTTGTCCAGTGTTAAAGATTTCTTCTTGATCTTTCTCTTCTGGGGTTCTTGTGTCTAGCTTGCCATTTTTAGCCCAGCACCCTCTCAGCTAACCTCACACCTGGGGTCTGTCTGTGCTTGTTAGGTCCTGAGGTCTCAGGTCTAGTTGTTCTCAGGGTCAAGCCTCCTGGTGGTCCCCTTGCTTGTTCCTCTGCCAGAATCTCCTTTAACAGTCTTAGGGCACTGCTTCCACAGTCATGCACCCCTGTCCTCTGGGTCCCCACCCAAGTTCCACTCTTGTGCTCAGGATCCATGTCTGTACCTTGCATCTACCTCTGCATTCAAGGTCTGTGTTCAAAGTCCATGTGTTCCTTAACCTCTTGGGGTTTAAAGTCCTGCTGTTCTCAGGAGCAGGCCCTGGTGATCCCAGGTAGCTGCCAAGGACTTAATGTATCCCCCAAACTTGTTTTAATTATTGTGCACTGGCTTGGGCCCTGTAGGTGGTGTGTGTGTGGGGGCATGCCCAGCTCCCATTTTAGTGAGAGCTGTTTCACCCCCTTATAGAATGGAAATGCCCAGATCCCATGTACCTTCAAGGCTGCCCTCTGTTGTGATGTCCCTGTGTTCATCTGTATTTGTTTTTATGTCCTCTTGAGGAGTCCTATATGTGTGTGTTAGGAGAGGTTAAGCAGCTGCTTTTTACTCTGCCTCCATCTTAACCTGGAAACCTCTGGACATCCTCTTTCAAGAAATCATCAAGGAAAACTGCCCTAATATTCTAGGAATAGAGTTTAAGATAGAAATCAAAAGAATACATTGATCACATCCTGAAAGAGATCTGAAAATCCAAATTCCTAGGATATCAGAATCAAATTCCAGAATTCCCAGGTCAAGAAGAATATATTGCAAGCAGTCAAAAAAGAAATAATTCAAATGTCATCAAGCCATAGTCAGCATAACAGAAGACTTCTCAGCTTTTATATTATAATATTGGAAGACCTTAAATATGATTTGGCAGTTCAAATGAGTTAGAACTCCAAAAAGTAATAATTTACCCAGAAAAATTGAGTATAATTCTTCATATTAGTAAAATAAATATTTAATGAAAATGAGGATGTTCAGGAATTTCTGATGGAAAGACCAGAGCTAAAACAATCTGTCTTTCAAATAAAAGACTCAGGAAAAGCATAAAGATGTATTCAAAGAGAAAACATAAAAGTTTCAATAAGATTAAACTTCTTACATAAGAGGATGGAAAGATGATACTTATAACTCCTAAGAACTTTATCATTATTAGGATGGTTAAGAGGACTCTACACATAACAGGCAAGTGTATGAGTTGAATATGATGGAATGATATCTAAGAGAAACTCCAAAAACAAAGTAAGGACTGAGAAAGAGTAATTAATGCACAGGGAAAAGTGGAAAGGGAGATATAGAACGGGATAAATTTTCCAAGTAAAAAAAGGTAGAAAAAGCCTTTAACAGTGGAGGTAAAGATTGGCTTAAAGACGGATGAAAATTCACAATGAATTGGGTATAGAAATATATCTTACCATATAGGAAAGTAGTTGGGGAAAGAGATAAGAATGTGTGGAGGGAGATTGATGGAGGAGAGGGAAAAAAATAGGTGGTGGTTAGAAGCAAGACTTTTGAGGATGGATAGGAGGAAGGTAGAGGAAGTAAGATAAAATTGGAGGAAGAGAGGATAGAGGGTAATAGACAGCAATAAATTTTTTGGGGGATGGAATAGTAAGTTTTTGGATATGAGGGAAATGGAATATGATTGTTATAAGAAATGATGAGCAGAAGTATTTCATAAAAACCTAGAAATATGAACATGAACTAATGTAGAGTTAAGTGAACAGAACCAGGAAAACATTGTCCATAGTTACAGGAATCATTATTTGATAAGTAACTGTGAATAACTTAGCTATTCTCAGTAATAGAGGTAATCCAAGGTAAAATCAAAGGATTCATCATAAAAATGTTATCTGCTTCCAGAGAAAAAAATTCATGGAGTCAGAATCCAGACCAAAGCATAGTACATATCACTTTCTTCATTTTTTTTGGCTTAAATTTTCTTCCAGTAAAAGATTAACACAGATTTTTTTACATGATTGGACATGTAAAATCAAAATCAGATAAATCAGATTGCTCTCCTCAGGAAGGAAAGGGAGGAAGGAAGACAATTTGGGACTCAAAACTAAAAAAAATGTTAAAAATTGTCACTACATGTAACTGGAGAAAGTTAAAATATCCAATGGAAAAATATAACAATAGAGTTAATTTTGGGCAACAATGTTCAGATCATAAATTTTAGGAGAAGTAGAAATCAAGCATAAAATCATTATATGAATATAAGTTAAATCAGAGTCTTCTATTGAATTAGTTACATTATAATAATATATCATTCATAGGGAAAGTTAGCATTTGCAAAGCACAACCATATGAAGTGTTATTATTATCCCCATCATTTGGATGAGGAATCTGAAGCAGAGAAAGATTAAATGACTTGTCAAGTGCTCATAAGTGTCTGAGACAGAATTTGAATTCAAGTCTTCCTGACTCAAAATCCAAATCTCTGTAACTATCGCATGAGTCACCTAGCTCCCCTTCTATTATTTTGCCCAAGTTAAACTTATAAATGGCCTTTAAAATTGGTGTTTTGATATTCTTAGTCTTTGAACAGGACAGGATCTAAGCAAAATGTTAGTCTATTGACTTCAGTGTCCCCCACTGAAGCATATGATGGTAAAAATTTAACAATCTGTTCTCTGAATAAAAAAATGCAGGACACACTTTTGAGTTTAATCTTCATTATTAATATTTTCTCTAACACTTTCTTAAATCTATAGAATCAGCAGAGCAACAACTTAAAATATGATTTGTTGTTTGCCGATTTCTGAGGTGTAAATGTTCACATCGAAAATTTAACCCCAGTCTATTGTACTATCTACAATAGAGTTGACTCCAGTATACTCCTGCACCTTTATTCAATGTTAGCCCACTCCTCTCTACCTTCTCTCTTTTCTGGACTTGACATCTCCCATGATACCCCTTTGCCTCTTCTATATTTTTTCTCATCAAAACTTATATGTATATATGTATATATACATATATACATATACACACCATATGACCTTAGAACTCTTTATGGTAGCTAACTAAAGAAATAGTATGGACATGAATAATTCATGATAATCAGAGATAATGAGGATGTAAAATATTGCAAATAATGATAAGTCATGCTAGGAAAAATTATTAAAAACATTTTGTGATTTTATTTTTCAGATAACAAAGGAAGTGTTTCAGATGTAAAAGTCTGGTTTTTCCTAGAAATTAATACCTTTCCTGCTCCACCTGTAGAAACAATTGAGGTGACATGTGCCACCTTGGTAAGTCCCCTTAGAATGTCCTAAAAATGTCGTTTCTAAATAAATGATATTTTACTTTTACACTCTATATTTTACATTTGAAAAAATGGCCATGGATAAGTGATCATTGTGGAAAAATTATTAAAATCCTGCTCTTAAAACCAGTAATATAAGCTTCGGTTGCTTATGCAAAGAAAAAAAAAAAACAGAACGAACTATTAGCTATGAAGTGCCATGTAGTATCTGACATTCTTTGTTATATGTCTTGAATTTAATCTTCTGAAGCTATCTTAGTTTTAGGTGAAATCCTAGTCTTCATATAATTTCTTTTAAAAGTATATATGTATATATGTACATATGTATATATATGTATATATGTACATATATACATATATATATCAGGAGTAAGCTCTATATGCATATTTCAGCATGACTTTATCTTTTTTGCTACATTAACCATGGCAATTTAGGACGAAATTTATTCAGCAGAATTTTCTGAAATTTGGTGTTTAAATATCAGCTGTCATTAATAGATTAAACATACAGGGATGATTAAAACATTGGTAAATCTTCCCCTTAAATTTTTGGGCAAAGCAAAATGTTCATTTTCCCAAATCTTCAGTCAAGGACACATACTTAAATTTGTTTAAAAAGTTTTAATTATATTTGATCTTCTCTTTTCATATAACTATGTGATTTTTAAAATAATCATATAGAAGTATAACATTTTATACAATTGAGAATGTTAATATATAATTTTGATTTTACTTGATAGAGGTTCTTCTTTCTTTTGTCCTTGGATGATCCACTGAGGCCAGAATGGATTTCTCCTTTCTCTTTATTTTTATCTGTTCCTTCTTTAAATCTCAATTCAGGTGCCTTTTCCTCTATGAAACTTTCTCTGAATTCTTAGAAGAAGTGATCCCTCCCTCTTTCAATCTCTCAGAATACACACACACACACACACACACACACACACACACAAACACACACACACGCATGTGCGTGCACACACACACACATATATTTAACTTTGCTTATGCATTTAATCTTTATCTAACATAATTTTTCACACATTTCTCATCCCCCTAATATACTTTCCTTTCAGCATAATGTGATATAGGTCTTATATATTAGAGATTATGCTACTGAGGTTCAAAGAGATTTAAAAATATATCCAGGATAGCAACACATCTAGTAAAATTGGTTTCAAATATTAATCATGATTTAAATGATTTCCTGATGTTAATATCAGTACTTGTTTTAAGACTATACTGATTCCCTAAATTGTAATTATGCCTGAGGCACTTTTATTTTTTTATCTTCAAATCCACAGTAAAATATAGAGTAAATGTTTATTGACTTGAATAAAAAGACCTTAGTAATAATTGCTTTATTACAGAATAACAGAATGAAGAAAATTTAAAATGACTATTATTGAGTATCATCATAAATGGGCATCTATTCTTTATTGTTTTTAGGGTAAATTATTATTTATTTCCATTGTCAACTCTAATTTATTGAAGAATATTGTTACTGAAAGACAAGATAATATATTAGAAAGATTAATGGATATAGAGTAGTTTTGTGACCTTAAGAAAACAATTCATCTTTGTGAGACTCAATTTCCTCATCATTGGCACAAGAATACTTGTATTACATACCTCATGGAATTCCCATGAGGAAAGGGTGTTGTATAATTGAAATGTGAGTTGTTACTATTTATATTAGTGGAGGAAAGCCTCACATGAGTAACCCAATCATATATTTGATTGCTAAATTGTGTGATTTTAAGTTGTTCTTTGAACATAGTCTCTTTAAACTACTTTTGCTCTCTTTCTTGTTGAAAGCTTATGGTAGCATTCTAGAACAATTTTTACATAGTAGGACTTTGAAAATGTTTGCCAAATGGAATGATGCTATGGTGCAGGGGTTCTAGTTTCATTTATTATTTATTTGTTTAATTTAGATTATTTTTTCATGGTTTCATGATTCATATTCTTACCCTCCCCTCCCCACTCCTCACTCCCATAGCCAGCAAGCAATTTAACTGTGTTTTACATGTATCACTGATCAAGACTTATTTCCATATTATTAATATTTGCATTAGAGTGATCATTTAGAGTCTAATTCCCAATCAGATCACTATCAAACTATGTGATCAAGCAAATATTTTTCTTTTGTGTTTCTATTCCCACAATTTTTTCTCTGGATTTGGATAGTGTTCTTTCTCATAAGTCCCTCCAAATTGTCCTGAATCATTGCATTATGCTAGTAGAGAATTATATTATGTTCAATTATCCACAGTGTACACTGTCCTCATGGTTCTGCTCCATTCACTCTGCATCAATTCCTGGAAGGTAGTTCCACTTCACATAGAATTCCTCCAGTTCAATATTCTTTTAAATGTAATACTATTCCATCACCAACAGATACCAAAACTTGTTCAACCATTCCCCAACTGAAGGGCATCCCCACATTTTCCAATTTTTTGCCACCACAAAGAGTGTGGCTATGAATATTTTATACAAGTATTTTTCCTTATTTTCTTTTTGGGGTACAGACAAGCAGTGGTAAGGCTGGGTCAAAGGGCAAGCAGTCATTTAAAGCACTTTGGGATTATTTCCAAATAGCCTTCCAGAATCTTTGGATCAATTTATAACTCCACTAGCAATGCATTAGTGTCCCAATTTTGCCACTTCCTTTCCAACATTTGTCACTTTCCTTTGCTGTTATATTAAACAGTCTGCTAAGGGTGAGGTGGTACCTCAGAGTTGTTTTGATTTGCATTTCTATAATTATAAGAGACATTGAACAATTTTTCATGTGCTTATTGATAGTTTTGATTTCTTTATCTGAAAACTACCTATTCATGTTCCTTGCCCATTTATCAATTGGGTAATGGCTTGATTTTTGTACAATTGATTTAGTTCCTTATATATCTGAGAAATTAGTTTCTCAGTAGTTTCTCCTTTAAAAATCTGGATGCTATACAATTTGGTGCGTACATGTTGAGTACTGCTATTTCTTCATTGTCCATATTGTTTTTTATCAGGATGTAATTACCTTCTCTATCTCTTTTAATAAAATCTATTTTTATTTTGGCTTTGTCAGATATCATGATTGTGATTCTTGCCTTCTTTTTCTCAGTTGATGCTCAATAAATTTTGCTTCAGCCTCTTACTTATGCCGTGTGTGTCTAACTGCCTCATGTGTGTTTCTTGTAGATAACATATGGTAGGATGTTGGTTTCTGATCCAATCTGCTATTTGCTTTCATTTTATGGGTGAATTCTTCCTATTCACATTCAGAGTTATGATTATCACATGTGTATTCCCCATCATTTTGATTTCCTCTTTTACTCCTGCCCTTTGTAAAACCCCTATTTTAACCCTTATACTTTTCTTCTTTTATTATTTCCTTCTACACAAAGTGGTGCCTTTAATCATTCCTCCTCTTCCCTACCCTTATTTTACTTCCCTTCTCATCTCTTCCTTCTTATTCCTCTCTTATTTTTTTAAGATCTATTGAATTCCCTTTCTCCTCTCTTTCCCTCCATTTTGGCACTCCCTGCCCCACTCCCCACTTGGTTTTTCCCTCTCAACTTCCCTTTAGGGTAAGGTAGAATTTCATACTCCAATGAATCTAGATGTTCTTCCCTCTCAGAATTTATTCCACTTAGAGTAAGGTTTAAGTATTGCCTATTACCATTCTCTTCCTCTCCTTCTTATAATAGTCTTCTTCCCCTCCCCACTCCCATGTGCCTCATTATGTGGTATAATTATTCTACTTATATTCTCCCTTTAAGTTTCTCTTAGTGACATCTTCTATACAGCCCTCTTTCTTAAAAAAAATATCATCTTAAACCACTTAGTATCCAAACCTCTACCTATGAATACGTCTTCTATCAACTAAGATAGTGAAAACAATTCTTGAGAGTTACAAATATCATTTTTTCATATAGGAATATAAACAATTTAACCTTACAGAAGTCCTTAAAAATCTTTCCCCCTCATTCTTGCTTAAATTTTCATGTTTCTCTTGAATTTTGTATTTGGACATCAAATTTTCCATTTAGTTCTGGTCTTTTCTTTAGGAATACTTGGAAATCCTGTTATGTTAAATTCCTATATTTTCCCCTCGAAGTATATGGTAAGTTTTGATGTGTAGGTGGTCCTTGGTTGTAAACTGAATTCTCTTGCCATTCTGAATATCATATTCCAAGCCTTTCATTCCTTTAGTGTGGAGGCTGCTAGATCTTGTGTAATCCTTACTGGGGCTCCCTGATATCGGAATTGTCTTTTTCTTGCTTCTTGTAATATTTTCTCCTTGGCTTGAAAGCTCTTGAATTTGGCAATTACATTCTTGGGGGGGGTTGTCTTTTGAGGATTTAATGTAGAGGGTGATCTATGGACTCTTTCAATGACTATTTTCCCTCTTGTTGAAGAACATCAGGGCAGATTTTTTGGATAATTTCTTTTAGTGTGATGTCAAGATTTCTGTTTATTTCTGGATTTTCGGGTAGATCTATGATTCTCAAGTTGTCTCTTCTTGACCTGTTTTCCAAATCATTCTTTTTCTCAATGAGATATTTCATGTTTTCTTCTATTTTGTAAATTTTTTTACTTTGCTTTATTAATTCTTGCTGTCTTGTAAGATCATTAATCTACTTTTCCAATTCTAGTTTTTAAAAACTGGTTTAAAGCTATGATCTTTTGATTTTCCTTTTCTGGTTTGTTTCATCCTGCTTTGAATGGATTCCAGCAGGTCAATTCTGGTCTCTCTTTGCATATTACTTTATGTGATTTCTCTGTTTCTTTTTCCAAGTGGTAGATCCTGTCTTTTAAGCTATTTTCTTTTTTAAATACTATTTCCCATTTTTCTGCCCAATTTTGTTCTACCTTTCTTACTTGGTTCTTGAATACCATTTTGAATTCCTTGAGAGCTTGTGGTCAATTTCCATTTTTTAAAAAAGTTTGGATGTATTTTTTTGTTTGTCACTCTCTGATGTCATCTCTGTACTCTGCTGCTTTTCTCCATAGAAGTTATGCAGGCTTTTTATTTCTTTTGGTACTTTTTGGATTTCCATTCCTTTGTATTGGTAGTCATTGCTGTACTTGATTTTTTTCTCTGAAGTATCTTGCCTTCTTAGCCAGAAATCTCAGTGAGGTGTGCAGGAAATTTTGATGTAGTGGATTTTAAAGAATCTTGCCCTGAGGCTATTTTTACAGTCTCCATTGTGTCTGCCACAGCCAACCCAGATCTACAGGGCCAGCCTGGGTCTGCCCTGTCTCTGAGCCCATGCTTCACACTCTGAGCTTCATGCTCCCCAGCCTCAAGTCCCAAGTCTAGTTGCCACGGCCCTGTACTTCTCTCAAGGCTAAGACTGTGATGCCCTCAGGCAACCCCTGAGAATTTAGAGATTACTCTGGCCTTTGCTCTGACTCTGGTGTGGTAGGTATTGTGGGAGAGAGGTGTTCAGCTTGTGCTTTAGTAGTTGTAATTTTACCCCCTTACAGGGTGGAAATGCCCCAAATCTGTCTACCTTCAAGGCTGTGCCTCTTGGCAGAACCCCATCCCTCATCTGATTTTGATTTTTGCCCTTTTGGTGTGATTGGTGGTAGGGATAGTGATGAAGTTCCTTCTACTCTATGGCCATCTTAGCCCCAGGATCTAGCTTTCCTTGAAGTTTTTCTCACTATTAGGAGACCTGGATTCTAGTCTTCCTTTCTGCATTAATTAATTTTGTAAATTTTGTCAATTAACTTTCTTTGTAATTACTTTATTGCTGTAAGGGTTAAAAATAGGAGTTCTGACAGAATAAGAGAGTAGCTTTTATTAATTTAAGTTTTAATGCAAATATAGTAGACTTGTAAATTAATATTATCCCTTTAAGCCAGAGAAAAGAAAACTTTTAGCAGCTTTTAACAATTAACAATTTAGATTAATTATAATAGAGATAGTAAAAGAATATATTAAAGGAGGGAAAGATAGAAAAGAGGAAAGAGAGATTATTAGTCTCATACCCTATAAATATGCCTAAAATTCCTAATACTACCTCTAACTGTCTTCTGAGGACAGTTTCTTCTGCCTGGCAAAACCCAGGCCTATCTAAACAACCCTATCTATAAATGATTCGCTAACTACCTAACTCCCTAGAATAATAGACAGCCAACACTCACTCAATCCTTCAATCAGTTTTCTATAGAAGCCTAACTATAGTTAGCCAACTGACACCAGATCTTTGCTATGAGTCATATCTCCTGCTTTCTCGAGATCCCAGGGGTAAAAAGACCTTTAAAGACTAAAGACAAAAAGGCTTTTCAGTAAGCTCAGGCTCACCTTTATATTACAGCAATCAAACACCAACCATCAACTAATTAGCAACCAACCTCTAACAACCAACTCATGCCCAGCAACCAACTTCAACACAATTGCCAGCTGCAACTGTCAGCAACTGATCCTCCTAACTGTCAGCCACTAATGTCAGCCTGCAACTGATGCTGGCTCGGCAGAGGGCTCCCTGATTCCTAGTTCCTATTACTGTGGGCTGGTTAATCACTACACATCTCTATGGTAAGAGGATTTACAGGTTCCCCATTAAATTAAAGAAATTAAAAAAATTCCTTTTTACATTGCCTATCTGAAATCAGAGGGAATAAATCTATATAATATTATTCATAGTAGACTCCATAAATACCTTTTTAAAAAAGATTGTAGTCTTTAAAACAGATATATAGGGGCTAGGTGGCTCAGTGGATTGATAACCAGGTATAGTGACAGAAGGTTCTGGATTCAGATTTGGCCTCAGACCCTTCCTAGCTAAGTATGACCCTAAGTAAGTCATTTAACCCTCATTACTTAGCCCTTATTGCTCTTCTGCCATGGAACCAATATACAGATTCGATTCTAAGATGAAAGATAAGAGTTTTAAAAAAAGAATGATTGTGACACTTTTGGACGACCAGAATGGAGTGCCATAGCTTTGACTTTGAGAGATATACGTAAAAAATGGTATAAGAATTTGGGCCATATAAGTAGATAATGCCTGAGTCCCCTGTTCTGGCTTGAATTCTTCTGTATTAAAAATCAGAAAGGGGTAACGGGTTAAGATGGCGGCAGAGTAAAAAGCAGCTCTCAACCTCTCCTGACCAAAACACACAAAACTCCTCAAGGGGACATAAAAACAAGTCCAGAAGAACAGAGGAACCCCACAACAGGGTGCAGTGTGGAAGGTATGTGGAATCAGGACATTTCCATGCTATAAAGCGGTGAAATAGCTCTCACTAAATCGCTGGCTGAGCAACCACACCCCCCCACCCCCTCCACACACACCACCTATAGCGCCGAAGCTAGCTAAAAAGAAATAGAGCAAGTTTGGGGCACCCATCGAGTCATTGGCAGCTCCAGGGCCTGTTCCTGAGAGCAGCAAGATTTGGGACCCAAGAAGCCAAAGAATGCACGTGAACTCTGAGCGCGGGCTCAGAGCTCAGGTGTGGCGGAGGCATGGGTGGAGGCAGACACAACCATGAGCTAAAGCTCTGAAACCCTGAGTGGGGAACCAGCGTGGACGGGTATACGACTGTGGAAGCAGCTCCCTGAGACTTGTAAATGAACCTCTAGCAGAGGATCAAGCAAGGGGGTCCACCAGGGGGCTTGACCTTGGAAAAAACCAGAACTCAGACCTCAGGAGCCAAAAGACCGCGGACAGACCCCGAACGCGAGGATAAAGCTGAGAAGCTGCTGGGCTAATGATGGCTACCCAGACTTAGGAAGTTCAGAAGAGAAAGATAAACAACAAGAAAAAGAAGTCTTTAACACTCGACAACTTTTACACAGAGAAAATCCAGACAACCGAGCAAACAGAGGAGGAGAACAAATAAGCATCCAGACACTCCTCAAATAAGGAAAATGGGTCACAAGCTATGGAAGAGTTCAAAACTGAGATTCTGAGGAAGATGGAAGAGATCTGGCAAGAAAATAACAGTTTAAAAGGTAGAATCTTGCGATAGGAAAGTGAGGCTCAGAAATCAAATGAACTGATAAGCAAATTGAACACCAGAAATGACCAGATTGAAAAGATCATAGCTGAAAACGAAAAGTTTAGCGCCATAACCAGCCCTAAAGGCTAGAATTGAGCAATTAGAAGCCAATGATCTCTCAAGACAACAAGAACAAATAAAATAAAGTCAAAAGACTGACAAAATAGAAGGAAATATGAAATATCTCAATGAGAGAGTGACAGACCAAGAAAACTGGTCTAGAAGAGACAATTTGAGAATAATTGGTCTTCCAGAAAAACCAGAAATTAATAGGAACCTGGACTCCATACTAAAAGAAATTATTCAGCAAAATTGCACTGAAGTCCTACAACAAGAGGGCAATATAGACATTGAAAGGATTCATAGAACACCCACGACATTCGATCCAGATAAGAAAACGCCCAGAAATATAATTGCCAAATTCAAGAGCTTTCAAGCAAAAGAAAAAATCTTACAAGAAGCCAGAAAGAGACAATTCAAATATAAAGGAACACCAATCAGGATCACACAGGATCTGGCAGCCTCCACACTAAAAGACCGTAAAGCTTGGAATACAATATTCAGAAAGGCAAGAGAGCTGGGCCTGCAACCACAGATCAACTACCCATCAAAACTGACCATATATTTCCAGGGGAAAGTATGGGCATTCAACAAAATTGAAGAATTCCAAGTATTTGCACAGAAAAGACCAGGGCTAAATGGAAAGTTTGATATCCAACCACAAAAATCGAGAGAAACATGAAAAGGTAAATAAGATACAGAGGGGAAAGAAAGAAAACTTATAATTTTTAAATTTGCCTTTTTAAGGGCCTCAGCGCAATCTAATTATCTGTATTCCTATGTAGAGAAATGTTATGTATAATTATCTGTAGTGAACTCTATTCACTATTATAGTATTCACTATTATAGTAATCAGAAGAATAATTCACAGGGTGAGGGTGGAACACTAAATAATCTAAGATGACATTGGGGATGGGAAAGAGGGGGTAAATAGCTGGGGACACCAAGAGAAACTTGAGTGAATAAGAAAAATGGGATATTCTATTACACACAAAGTGGGCATGGGAAGGAGAGGGGACAAATACTATTATAAGAAGGAGAGGAAGAGAGCATTAAGAGGTAATAATCAAACCTTACTCTCAGTGTAATCAACCCCGAGAGGGAAGAGTAGCTATACTATCCATTGGGACATAAAAATCTTATCTAACCCGTCTGAGAAAGTCAGAAGGGATAAACCAAGGGAAACAGGGGAGTGGGGAGGTCAAAAAAAGGGAGGGGAGAAGAAGGGGGAGGGAATTCATAAGGCCTTTAAAAACAAAAAGAGGGGGAAAAATAAGGGAGGGGATAGAAAGGGAAGTTAATCAAGGGAGGGGATAAGGGATAGCAGCTTAATAGCAAACCACTGGTTTAAAAGGAAACAGTATAAGAAAAAGGGGGTAGGAATAGGGGAGGATACGAAAATGTCAGCAAATGCACAACTGATGATTATAACTCTGAATGTGAATGGAATGAACTCGCCCATAAAACAGAAGCAAATAGCAGAGTGGATTAGAAAGCAAAATCCTACCATGTTGTCTACAAGAAACACATCTGAGACAGGTGGACATACACAAGTTTAAGGTTCAGGGCTTGAGCAAAATCTTTTGGGCGTCAAATGAGAAAAAGAAGGCAGGAGTGGCTATTATGATTTCTGACAAAGCCAAAGTAAAAATAGATATGATTAAAAAAGACAGGGAAGGTCATTACATCCTGATTAAAGGCAGTATAAACAATGAGGAAATAACACTGCTCAATATGTATGCACCAAGTGGAATAGCATCCAAATTCATAAAGGAGAAACTGGCAGAGCTCAAGAAGGAAATAGATAGTAAAACCATACTAGTGGGAGATCTAAATATTCCTCTTTCAGATCTAGATAAATCAAACCAAAAAATAAATAAGAAAGAGGTAAGAGAGGTGAATGAAGTACTTGAAAAATTAGATTTAATTGATATGTGGAGAAAAATAAATAGGGACAAAAAGGAATACACCTTCTTTTCAGCTGCACATGGCACATTCACAAAGATTGACCATGTTATAGGGAATAGAATCATTGCAAACAAATGCAAAAGAGCAGAAATAATAAATGTAACCTTCTCAGATCATAATTCAATAAAAATAATAATTAGTAAGGGCACCTGGACAGGCAAATCAAAAACTAATTGGAAATTAAATAATATGATTCTCCAAAACCAATTTGTCACAGAAGGAATCATAGAAACAATCAGTAATTTCATTGAAGAAAATGACAATGATGAGAAATCCTACCAAACTATGTGGGATGCAGCCAAGGCAGTACTCAGGTGGAAATTTATATCCTTGAGTGCATATATTAACAAATTAAGGAGGGCAGAGATTAATGAATTGGGCATGCAACTCAAAAAATTAGAAAGCGAGCAAATTAAAAATCCCCAGATGGAAACTAAATTAGAAATACTAAAAATCAAGGGAGAAATTAATAAAATCGAAAGTAAAAGAACTATTGAATTAATAAATAAGACTAGAAGCTGGTACTTTGAAAAAACAGATAAAATAGAAAAAGTACTAGTCAATCTAATTAAAAGAGGAAAGAAGAAAACCAAATTGAAAGTATCAAAGATGAAAAGGGAGACCTCACCTCTAATGAAGGGGAAATTAAGACAATCATTAAAAACTATTTTGCCCAATTATATGGCAATAAATTTAACAATTTAGGAGATATGGACAAATATTTACAAAAATATAAACTGCCTAGATTAACAGCAGAAGAAATAGAATACCTAAATAATCCCATATCAGAAAAAGAAATTTAACAAGCCATCAAAGAACTCCCTAAGAAAAAATCGCCAGGGTCTGATGGATTCACAAGTGAATTCTATCAGACATTCAAAGAGTAAATAATCCCAAAACTATACAAATTATTTGACATGATAAGCAAAGAAGGAATCCTACCAAATTCCTTTTACGACACAAATATGGTACTGATTCGAAAGCCAGGGAGACCAAAAACAGAGAAAGAAAACTACAGATCCATTTCCCTAATGAACATAGATGCAAACATCTTAAATAGTATAGTAGCAAAGAGACTCCAGCAAGTAATTAAGAAGATCATCCACCATGATCAGGTGGGATTTATACCAAGAATGTAAGGATGGTTCAACATTAGGAAAACCATTTACATAATTGACCATATCAACAGTCTAACAAACAAAAACAACATGATTATCTCAATAGATGCTGAAAAAGCCTTTGACAAAATACAGCATCCATTCCTATTGAAAACACTGAAAAGTATAGGAATAGAAGGACCTTTCCTAAAGATAATAAACAGTATATACCTAAAACCATCAACAAACATCATATGCAATGGGGATAAATTAGAAGCCTTCCCCATAAGATCTGGTGTAAAACAAGGATGTCCATTATCACCTTCAACATAGTACTAGAAACACTAGCAGTTGCAATTAGAGAAGAAAAAAGAAATTGAAGGGATCAAAATAGGCAATGAGGAGACTAAGCTATCACTCTTTTCAGATGATATGATGGTCTACTTAAAAAATCCTAGAGAATCAACTAATAAGCTTGTAGAAATAATCAACAACTTTAGCAAAGTTTCAGGATACAAAATAAATGCACATAAATCATCAGCATTCCTATACATTTCCAACACACTAGAGCAGCAAGAAGTAGAAAGAGAAACACCATTTAAAATCACCCAAGACAATATAAAATACTTAGGAATTTATCTACCAAAACAAACATAGCAATTATATGAAAACAACTACAAAACACTTTCCAAACAAATAAAACTGGATTTAAACAATTGGAAAGCCATTGATTGCTCATGGGTAGGTCGAGCTAACATAATAAAAATGACAATCCTACCCAAATTAATTTACCTATTTAGCGCCATACCTATCAAGCTACCAAAAAACTTCTTTACTGAATTAGAAAAAACTATAACAAATTTCATTTGGAATAACAAAAGATCAAGAATATCAAGGGAAATAATGAAAAAAAATGTGAAGGAAGGGGGCCTAGCAGTACCAGATATTAAACTATACTATAAAGCAGCAGTCATCAAAACAATATGGTACTGGCTAAGAGATAGAGAGGAGGATCAATGGAATAGACTTGGGATAAATGACATCAGCAAGACAGTTTATGATAAACCCAAAGAGCCCAACTTTTGGGACCTGAATCCACTATTAGACAAAAACTGCTGGGAAATTTGGAAAACAATATGGGAGAGATTAGGTCTAGATCAACATCTCACACCCTACACCAAGATAAATTCAGAATGGGTGAATGACTTGAATATAAAGAGGGAAACTATAAATAAGTTAAGTGAACACAGAATAGTATACTTGTCAGATCTCTGGGAAAGGAAAGACTTTAAAACCAAGCAAGAGTTAGAGAAAATCACAAAATATAAATTAAATGGTTTTGATTATATTAAACTAAAAAGTTTTTGTACAAACAAAAACAATGTAGTCAAAATCAGAAGGGAAACAACAAATTGGGAAAAAAATAATGAAAAACTCTGACAGGGGTCTAATTACTCAAATATACAAGGAGTTAAAGCAATTGTATAAAACATCAAGCCATTCCCCAATTGATAAATGGGCAAGAGACATGAATAGGCAATTTTCAGGTAAAGAAATCAAAACTATTAATAAGCACATGAGAAAGTGTTCCAAATCTCTAATAATTAGAGAAATGCAAATCAAAACAACTCTGAGGTATCACCTCACACCTAGCAGATTGGCTAAAATGAAAGAAGGGGAGAGTAATGAATGTTGGAGGGGATGTGGCAAAATTGGGACATTAATGCATTGCTGGTGGAGCTGTGAACTGATCCAGCCATTCTGGCTGGCAATTTGGAATCATGCTCAAAGGGCTATAAAAGAATGCCTGCCCTTTGATCCAGCCATACCATTGTTGGGTTTGTACCCCAAAGAGATCATAGATAAGCAGACTTGTACGAAAATATTTATAGCTGCGCTTTTTGTGGTGGCAACAAACTGGAAAAGGAGGGTATGTCCTTCAATTGGGGAATGGAAGAACAAATTGTGGTATATGCTGGTGATGGAATACTATTGTGCTAAAAGGAATAATAAACTGGAGGAGTTCCAGGCGAACTGGAGAGACCTCCGGGAACTGATGCAGAGTGAAAGGAGCAGATCCAGGAGAACATTGTACACAGAGACTGATATACTGTGGTAAAATCGAATGTAATGGACCTCTGTACCAGCAGCAATACAATGACCAAGGACAATTCTGAGGGATTTATGGTAAAAATGCTACCCACATTCAGAGGAAGGACTGCAGGAGAGGAAACATATAAGAAAAGCAACTGCTTGAACACATGAGTCGGGGTGGACATGATTGAGGGTGTGGACTCGAAACTACCACACCAATGCAACCACCAACAATTTGGAAATAGGTCTTGATGAAGGACACATGACAAAACCAGTGGAAATGTGCATTGGCCATGGGTGGGCGGAGTGCGGGGGGTGAAGGGGAAAGTAGGAGCATGAATCATGTAACCATGTTAAAAATGATTATTAATAAATGTTTAAATTAAAAAAAGCAAACATGTCCCTCCCAAAAGGAATGAATAAATGAAAAATGGGCATGCTAAAAAAAATCAGAGAGCATCTTATCCTCAGTTTAACAGATATTTTTAACTCAAGTCTACTTCTATAGGTAGGTATAGGTGTTGGAAGATAAAATTTAGCATGTGAGTATTCTGCCTAACTGTAAATTCCTGTGGGTCTGGGTATAATTGCTATGCCAGAGCTCTCAGTCTTCTCTTCAAAGGTTCTAGTCATTGCTGACCTTTAGAGTGTATAGCTTAGAAGAAAGGAGGCCCCGAACTGTTAATAGAGAGCAATGGCCAACAGAGACTTTGTGTCTACCAGAATGGGGTCACCAGCTACTGTAAGATCATCTGAGAACAACATTCAGCTGCACAATCATACCCAGCAGTAATTAGATCATTGGAGAAACAAATCTAGTGAAGATGCCATGTTTAATAAGAAGCAGACCCAAGTGAGACCAGTATGATCACACCAGCAGATGATAATGGTCATCTTTCAGTGCTGACTCCATTCCCTCTGGCCATATCTGTGCCTTATGTGTGCCCTATTCTCCCCAGTGATCATTTGAGTATTTAAGGGAAAGTGCAGCATCCGTTTAAAAAGGAATAGTTTTGGGCAGCTGGGTAGCTCAGTGGATTGATAATCAAGCCTAGAGATGGGAGGTCCTAGGTTCAAATCTGGCCTCAGACACTTCCCAGCTGTGTGACCCTGGGCAAGTCACTTGACCCCCATTGCCTACCCTTGCCACTCTTCCACCTATGAGCCAATACACAGAAGTTAAGGGTTTAAAAAAATAAAAAGGAATTTTTTCATTGTGATAATTATTACAATGCTATTTCATTAAAATTTTTGATTAGGTGGCAGTTAGATGACTCACTGTCTCTTTTCTATTATGCTATAAACTACATATAAGAAGTGTCACCTATATTGGTGTTGCATGGTGCTTTGAAAAGTACCTTTCACTGTTAGACATAATAATTTAAAAAAAATTAATTGAATTGGTAAAAGTTACAGAAGTTATTAGTAACTGATTTCAAATTCTAAGTTTTCATGTGAAATTATGCACACATATAGACATAGATATATTGTGTAAATAACATTATTAAAATGATTATAAATCCAATTATCTAAAAATGTGAATTTGATAAGGATTACTTTTTAGAATAATCAGAAATGAAAAGAAAATGCCTATTCCAAGGTGTTTTATGTTTTCTCTATTCCTCTTTTATTGTTCATGGAACAATTTGTGTCAGTATTCTGTATTGTTTATACGTATGTGTTAGAATGCACTCCTTTATTTTCTTCATCCTTAACCTGGTCTCAAAATCCCAGCAGTTTCACTTTCTGTTCCTGCCCCTCTGGCCATTCTACTTCTGCTCTTCTAGGCACACAGATATAGTCAGACAAGCATTTCCAGGACTCCAAAAAATCCATCTATCTTTATGTTCCCCAATCAACTTGAGGTTTTCCTTAGTACTTTGAAATTTATTTTTCTTCATATTTAATAAAGGCGTGAGTTAAACTTCACCCCTCCCATCTGTTCACTCTTCTTCCTTTTTTTTTAAAAGAGAAGATTAGTTACAAATTAACATACTTCAAGATTCTTATTGGAAAAAATCATAAATCCACCTTGTATAAGAGAGAAGAAAGATCTTTATTTTCATAAGATATATTTATTTTACCAATTACATGTAAAAAACCCCAGTTTTCCACGTAAGTTTTTCAAGTGATCCAAATTTTCAGTTGTCTCCCCCTTTCCTTCCCTGTTCCTGAAGATGGTAAGCTATTTGATCTGGGATATACACATATTGTCATGAAAAACTTATTTCAATCTTGTTCATTTTTTAAGAAAATAAATATATAAAATGCAAACCCCAAGATAAAAACTGAAATAAACTTAAATGAAAAATCACATGCTTTGATCTGCATTCTAACTCTAACAGTTCTTTCTTTGGAGGTAGATAGATAGCATTCTTTGTCATAAAACCTTCAGGATTGTGTTAGATCATTGTATTGCTGAGAATAGCTAAATATCTCACAATTGATTATCCATAATATTGCTGTTTCAGTGTACAATGTTCTCCCAGTTCTGCTTATTTCACTCTGCATCAGTCTATGAAAGTCTTTCTAGCTTTTTTTTAAATGTTTTGTTCACCAATAGTATAATAGTATTCCATTACCATACTATACCACAATTTGCTCGGCCATTTCCCAATTGAGGGATGTTCCCTAATTTCCAATTCTTTCCCACCACAGCAAAGGCTGATATGAATATTTTTGTACAAGTGAGTCCTTCTCCCTGCCTTTTTTCTATCTCTTTGGGATACAGACCTATTAGGGGTATTACAGGATTAAAGGGTATGAATGGTTTTATAGTCCATTGTATTTGGATCCAAATTTCCCTCCAGAATGGCTGGATCAGTTCACAAGAGAAAGAAAGACTTTTAAAATGATAGTTTCTAGTAACAAGAAAAAAATATTTATCTTATTTTCTTATAGAAATGAAATTGTAAATAATACTTCTTCTACTTGAGTTGCAAAAGAGAAAGACTGGTCAAAGTATTCTTGAAATAAAATTTGACTTTATTGTGTAGGCAAGGCAAACAAATCAGAAGTCTCTACAGAGACCTGCAGTAAGGTCTGAAAGGCCATGATTCTTGACCCTGACAGAGTTTTAAAGGCAAAAAAGAACTTACAGAGTGAGGGATAAAACTTCTAGGGGTCCTTCTTGATGGAAGTAACAGAATATGTCCTGAATAGGAGAAGCTATATATATATATATATATATATATATATATATATATATGTATATAAACTTTGAGTTGGACTTTCTGTGGGGGTCATTCTTGTTCTAGTATATCTCAGCCCCTGTTTCTGAAAAATCCAACCCCCTTTCACATTTTTGTGCCTATATGTATCAATTTGATAGAAAGAATAGTATATTATAATATAATCACCCACTTATGATTAACCTAGCAACACTTGTTCTACACACTTAAAACTCTTACTCAGGCACAACCCTGTGACTACATTCTTAAACTGTTTGCATCCTGAGATAGTCTTCTTACTATGAATCACATCATTGCAAGGTGTCAAACTAAAGACCTTTTCAATCTAAAACAAATGATAAGCTGCTTAATTAGATTCTCTTCTCTTGTGATAAGAATTTATTTAGCTTTCATTAAGAACAGGAAAGAGAAAGGGTTTGTCCACTTTTATGCTGTCCCATTTTAGAGAGGAAATAGACAGAGTTAGCTGTGGGCTCTTTAAGAGGCCTCACATGAAGGAGAATCAGATGGGAGTTCTGGGAAGAGTCTCTCGGACCTGTTTTGGAGACAGTCAGTGATTGGGTCATTCTCTGACAGAAAAGAAGATTTGTTATTTGAGACAGTTTAATTTGAGATTTGAGAGTTACCAATATCTTCTTTTCTTATGGGGATATAAGTCAATTGAGCTTATTGGGTCCCTTAAAGAAAAGTTTTTTTTCTCATTCTCTTAATTAACTTATGGTGATTCTCTTGAGTTCTGAGTTTGAGCACCAAACTCTCTGTTTAAGTCTGTTTTTTTCTTTAGGAATACTTGGAAGTCTTTGATTTTGTTGAATGACCATACTTTCCCCTGCAAGAATATAGTCTGTTTTGCTGGATAGTTAATTCTTGGTTGTAGACCTAGCTCTCTTGTTTTCTGGAATATGATGTTCCATGCCTTCCAGTCCTTCAGTGTACATGCAGCCAGATCCTGTGTTATCCTAACTGTGGTTCCCTGGTATCTGAATGAATTCTTCTTAGCAGCTTGTAATGTTTTTTTCCTTGGTCTGATCGTTTTTGAATTTGACTATAATATTCCTGGAAGTTGTCAGTTGTGGTTTAAATGTAGGAGGTGATGTTTCAATTTCTTTACTTTCAATTTCCACTTTTCCCCCTTGTTCTGAGAATGTCAGGACAGTTCTCTTGTATAATTTCCTGTAGAATGATGTCCAAACTTTTCCTTTTGCCATGATGTTCCAGCAAACCAATAATTCTTAAATTGTCTCTTCAAAATCTGTTTTCCAGATATGTGGTTGTATCAATGAGGTGTTTCATATTTTCCTCAAATTTTTCATTTTTTAAATTTTGTTTTATATATTCTTGCTGCCTTGTGAAGTCATTTACTGCTAGTTGTTGGATTCTAATTTTTAAAGACTGAATTTCATCCCTGGCTTTTTTCTCATCCTTCTCCTTCTGGTCTGCTTTTCTTTGTAGATCATTTTTACCGTCTTTACTTCATTTTTAAGCTGGTTAATTTGGGCTTTTAAGACATTATTTTCTTGTTTTATATCATGTATTTCCTTTCCCCAATTGTCTTCAGCCTCTGTTGATTGTTTTCTGAGTTCTTGAGTTAATTGAATTTTGAGTTCTTGAGTTAATTGAATTTTAAGTTCTTCCAAAGCCTGTGTCCATTTCACTGAAATTTCTATGTGTTTTTTTGGTGCTCCTTTATCTTCTTCTGATCATTTGCTATTTTTTCAATTTCTGGATAGAAGCTGTAGATTGTGGGTTCTTTTTTTCTTTTTCTGTTGTTTACTCCTATTTTTCCTTCCTTCTCTTGGGTAATTGGCTGTAATCTTGATCCTCTCATCATTTCTTTTAATCTGTGGGTTTCGGCTTCAGTCCCTGGGAGGACTTCTTCTCTGTTTTGTTGATTAATTAGGTTAGTGGGACCTGAAGCCGGATTTTCCCTAGCTGGTGGTAAGAGCTAGAGAAGTGAGTTTGGCTTCTGTCATTGTAGTCTGTGGGGGAGGGGTGTTGGAGCTTCCCTGCCCTCTGAAGACTTCTTGTCTGCTGTATTAATAGAATTATGCCAGGTGGGATTGATCTGCACAGCTCAGAGTGCCCTGAGGTCAAAACCATGAAAGAAAATGGAGGGGAGCACAAGATGGAGGGTATGTTTACCCTCTCTGGGTTTCTCCCCCAGCAGTCTCTTTGCTGTCTGTGATCAGAGCCTTGAGTTTGGCACACCTGTGCTGGTAGGCACTCCCTCAGACTAGTGCCCCAGCCCACCCAGGGATTCCAGGATCCTTTGGAGAGTCAGCACATTAGGTAGAGGAGGAGATCTTGGATCTTCCTCCTTTATTTCCCCTCCCATCCAAGAGTTCCAAGAATTCAAGCTTTTTTTTCCCTCTTTTTTCCATGTATCTTTTAAGTTGGGTTCAGGTGGAGGATCCCCTGGCTCTGTTGTGTTGTCAGATTTGGTTTTCTGTTCCCTCAGAGCCCTTTGTCTTTGATTGGTGGTGAAGGGCTTTATGGAGGTCTGGAGCCTTGCTGCTTCTACACCACCGTCTTCCCAAAATTCCCTTAATTTGAGATTTGAGATTCATACTGAGCTGAAAGACAGAGTGGGTTTACTGAATCTTTTTTTCTTGAGAAACTGAGGGGGTGCTAGAGAGCTGTTTTTTGTGAACTGACACAGACAGTTGGACCATTGGAGTGGAGGGAGAGAGAGAGGAGCTGTGTCAGCTTCTTTGTGAATAGAAACTGACATTTATATTTGAAAGTTTGATTTAATATATTATTTTAAGGAGATATTTGAAGATAAAAAATTCATATCAATTCAGGATTTTATAAATTAGTTTATGATTAAATTAGATAATGATTAATTTAAATATAATTGAGTGTAGTAAAGTGTAGTGTCTACCTTGGTAGTCAAAGAAGAAGCTCCATGAGGAGCTAATTTTGGGGGGTTGTGTTATTTAGACATTTTTAGTATTAGGGATTTATAGATTTTCTACCTTATTCCTAACTCCTATTACTACTTCTTATTGCCTTTCCCTACTCAATTAAATAAATTTGGGTTGGATTAAACTGCTTCCTGCTTTTCATCAACTGCCAGTAAATAGTTTAACAACTGACAATTATAATAGTTATAACAGCTTGGTCCATACTAGATTTAGTTTACCTATTACACTTCTTACATTTGTGTTAAATTTTAAATATATTGTGTGATTCCAATATATTGAACATACAATAAATCTTTTATGAGTTGAGTCATATATATGAAAAGTGACAGTTAATCCTTAAAGAATTTAATAGGGATGCAATCAATTGAAATATGAGTTGGATTAAGACATTCACTGGTGTCGAGGAATCTTAATTTAAGATTATTTGAATTTTTCAAAGTAATGTAAGTTTCAAAATGCTATATAACTCCCTCAAAGCAATAATCTATATTTTACTTTGTGACAGAAAGGGAGAGAAGAGGAAGAAGGAAAGGAAAGAAGTAGAGAAGAGGAAAGGAGAAGAAAAGGCAGATGTATGCTTCCAGTTTAGATAGTAACATATATAGTCTTCTTTCTTTCACTAGAAAATAATCTCATATTAGAATATTAATAGTTAGGTTCAAATCTGTAGCTTTTAACTTATAATTTTTTTTAGTTATTCCAATTATTTTAATAAGAGTTCTTTGCAAGGCATTTAAAACACCAGTTTGTGAGGGAAAACTCCATTGGAGAGAGAGAATACAGAACGCAGGTAGCCCCGGAGCTGAGGAATTTTCTTGATCTTGGGCAGGATCTGAGAGTCCACGGCTTTCTGA
The DNA here is from genome assembly GCF_016433145.1 of Gracilinanus agilis. Classification (NCBI taxonomy): domain Eukaryota; kingdom Metazoa; phylum Chordata; class Mammalia; order Didelphimorphia; family Didelphidae; genus Gracilinanus; species Gracilinanus agilis. The sequence goes on along the minus strand of NC_058132.1, from coordinate 395,209,099 downwards.
TCAGCCTTACGCTGCTCTGTGATCTCATATTTCTCTTTTTCTGTGTCAAAAATCTCTCCTTCTTGGTGTTTAGGTTTACACAGCCTCTTCTTCTTGAAGTAAGCATCAGTAAGATGATTTGGAATTTTTACACCAGAAAGGTTAACCTTGGTAGAGGTGGCAATGACAAATTTCTGATGGGTCCTTCGCAGAGGAACACGGTTGATGGTCAAAGGCCCTGTGACCAGTAGCAAGCCACTTGCCAACTGCTTCAGGAAAACCACTCGCTTGCCCCTGTGGCGGCCAGTGAGCATGATCAGAACTGTTCCTGGGGTAATGCTAGACCGGAGTCTCCTAACATGCTGGCTGAAGGGCTTTTTCCTGTGACTTAGCAGCTTTCTAGGCACATCCTCAGTAGGATAATACCTAGGCATTTTCCGAATCTTTACCACACGGGTTCCTCCATTTTTATCACCACCAACTGGTTTTGAGATAGTAGCAGG
>NC_058132.1:395129339-395208316 GCF_016433145.1 Gracilinanus agilis | reverse complement strand
TATATATATATATATATATTCCTCACTTTCTCATATATTTATAGAATGACCAGCCATGGATGCCAAGATCAATATGATTTATTTATTTTCTACAGTAAATAGTATGCTAACTTTTTGGTCATGAAAACCTTTCCATTTGCTATGTGATTAAAACAAAATGTGGCAAGCCTCATAGAGATATCTTCCTTGTCTCCTGAGGAACCTATATGTGGGTCACAAGTCAACAGTTAGAACTGAACATGGAACAACAACAAGATGAGGCTGCATATTGTCATCTTATTTATTTAACTTATATGCAGAGTACATCATGGAAAATGACAGGCTTAGTGTATCAAAAGCCATAATTAAGAATTCTGGGAGAAATATCACCTATCTCTCACACACAGATGATACTTCAATAGCAGAAAGTGAAAAAGAATTAAGCAGACTCTTGATGAGGGTGAAAAAGAAAAGTGTAAATGCTGGCTTGAAACTTGATATTAAAAAACAAAAACCCTCTTAAGATTATGGCAAATGGTCCCATCACTGCCTGGAAAATAGAGGAAGAAGAAGTGGAAGTAATGTCAGATGTTTTATTCTCAGGCTCAAAGATTACTGTAGACAGCAGCTGCAGCTATGAAACCAAAAGACACTTGCTCCTTAGAAAGAAAGCTCTTGGAATTCTGGACAGCATACTAAAAAGTAGAAATAACATCTTGCAGACAAAAGGCCATATAATCAAACTGTTTTTTTCCAGTAGTAATATATGGGTGTGAAAGTTGAACTATAAGAAAGCTGAGTATCACAAAATCCATGCTTTCAAATTGTGGTGTTAGAGAAGACTCTTGAGAGTCCCTTAATCAGCAAGGAGATGAAACCTATTAATACTTACATAAATTAATCAAGACTAATTTTTGAAAGATCAAATACTAAAACTGGAGCTTAAATATATTGGCCACATAATGAGAAGACAACACTCATTGGAAAAACTCTGAGATTGGAAGTATTGAAGGCAAAAAGGAGAAGGAGATAAAAGAGGATGAGATGAATTTATAGTGTCATCAAAGCAATGAATCTGAATTCAGACTTTGAGTTGGACATAAGTGAGTGACTCAACAGAAACATGTCCTTAGAGCACTAAAAGGCTAAATCATTTGCCTAGGACTATATATATTACAGAGCTGGGGTTGATTTTGCTTTTTTTGGCTTCAAAGACAGAGTTTCATCCATTATGTTCTGCTGCCTTTAAAAAGTGACCAAACTGTGTATTTCCTTTCCCTAGAGATCCTATTTCTAGACATAAAAACCTAAGAAGGTCAATGAAAAAAAGAAAGGCCTCATACAGCACCCACCACATTTATAGCAGCACTTTTTATGATTTTTACATAAGCCAAATATAGTACAGACCCATCAAAAAGGCAAGGTCTAGATAATGTAGTAGAGAAGTGTAATGGAGTATGACTACCATAAAAAATGATGAATAAGAAAAATTCAGCACCTGACAAAACTTACTGAAAATGATACATAGTGAAATAAAATGAAGGAGATATAATATCTAAAACAATATAAATAGAAATAATAACAACAATGAAAAATAAGACTCTGTGATTATCGTAGTGAACCTTGGCTAGGGGAGGTGGAGACTGTGTTAGAGATGAACTAATGTGCTACCTCCCTTCCTTTGTAGAACTGGAGGACTTTCAAATTTTGCACCTACTGTCAGATTTGGTTTATAAGTTGTGTGTGAAGTAATTATTTAGGGAGCTTGGATCCTGTGCACCCTGGTGGCAGGACATAGAAGTCACATAGTCACATGGTGTGTTGGAAGGCTGGATTCTTGCGTTCCTCATCAGGGTGGGCCACTTAAGTGACAGTATGGCAGAGCCAGTGCAACTTGGCCATGGAGGGAGGAGTATACTGGGTTTTAAGACTAGAGTTCCTTCATACCCTATACCAAGAACAGGTCAAAATGGGTATATGATTAAAACGTGAAGAATGATATAAGTAAAGTAGGGTATTGTAAAATGTCTGTTAGATCTATGGAGAAGGGAAGAGTTTATGACTGAACAAGAGATAGAGAACTTTACAAGACGTAAAAAGAATAATTTTGATTATATTAAATTAAAAAGATTTTGTACATACAAAACCAATACAACCAAGATTAGAAGGGAAGCAAAAAAATGAGAAAAAAATTATAATAAATTTCTCTGATAAAGGTCTCATTTCTCAAATATACAAAGAACTAAGTCAAATTTATAAGAATCTGAGTCATTCCCCAACTGATAAATGGTCAAAAGATATGGATAGATAGCTTTCAGATAAAGAAACCAAAACTTTCAATAATCATATGAAAAATGTTCTAAATCTGTTCTTATTAGGGAAATGCAAATTAAAACTACTCAGTGATACCATGCTATACCTATTAGATTGGCCAATATGACAGTAAACGATAATAATAAATGTTGGAGGGAATTGTCAAAATTGGGACACCAATGCATTGCTGGTGGAGTTGTGAAGTGATTCTACCATTCTGGGGGGCAATTTGGAATTATGCCCAAAGAGCTTTAAAAGATTTTGATCCAGCAATACAACTACTAGGTCTCTATCCCAAAGAGATAATAAAACTTGGGAAAGGACCCATTTGTGCAAAAATATGTATAGCTGCACTTTTTGTGGTAGCACAGAATTGGAAACTAAAGGGACATCCCTCAATTGGGAAATGGCTGAACAAATTGTGATATATGATGGTGATGGAATACTATTATGCTATAAGGAATGATGAACAGGAAGATTTTAGGAAGAGCTGGAAAGACCTATGTGAACTGATGTAGAGTGAAATAAACAGAACCAGGGAAATATTTTACACAGTAACTGCAATATTATGGAATGATCAAATGTGATGGACTTTGCTACTAACAGCAATGCAATGATTCAGCACAATTCTGAGGGATTTATGAAAAAGAATGCTTTTCACCTCTAGAGAAAGAATTGTTGGAGTAGGAATGCAGATGAAAACATATGATTTATCACTTCTTTATTTGGGTATAATGATTTGAGGTTTTGGTTTTATAAGATTATTCACTTATAAAACTGAATAATGCGGAAAAATGTTTTGAGTGATAATATGAATTGTCATATTGTCAACTGCAGTGGGCTGGAAGAAAGAGGGGATGGAGATAACATGAATCATATAAATTTGGGAAACTTATGTGTAAATTTGTTATTAAAATAAGATAAAGAAAAAATAATAGAAAACAAACAAAAATAGACTCCTGTTCTTGATTTCCCTACCTAACTGGCTGGCATTTTCTTTCTGAGCTGCTGCTTATCTCCTTAGGTCATCTCTGGCCAGTCTTGGGGGAGACTTGAGTCAGCAAAATCGAGAAACAAATCTAGAAAGTTTTCTCTCTCTCTTTCTCCTCCTCTCTCTCCATCGATATTATTCTCTTTACTAAAAAACTCTACTTAGCAGTCAGAATGCTGCTCCTTGCCAGCTTCTGGAAGAAATGAATGAATGAATGAAAAAGAGAGAAAATAAATGTTTACTATATACAAGGTGATTGTTTAGTATTGGTGATAGTATTGGTGATGCATTTTTGCTCTAAAGGAGCACACATTCTACTGGGGGAAGACAGCACAAAATAAAATATTTCAGCTAGAAGTCAGATGGACTGTTCCCTTTATCATTATACTTTAGAGTATAATGGTAAAATTTGTCCTTTAATGCCATTTCCATTGAGAAAAACTCATCAGTTTCTGTTGTTGAAGAATTTCATAGTACTAAAGACCTGATAAAAGAGGATGAATTTTTTATGTATCTTCTCTAGCTTTGTCTGAAGCACCTGCAGAGGCAATAACTCTATAGGTAAAGTGAAATGGAATGATGGTTTTGGTGTCAGGATCATTGGTTTAAAGAATGTGGCCATTTATAGGACTCTTAGATTTGCCTTCTAGTTGATGACAGTTGTTCAGAAAGTGATTTTGGTGGTGGAAATTTCACAATGAAATCTTACCTAGTGATGACTACATTCAAGGGACTGTCTTAGAAGCAAGGCCAATGGTTGGAATCTTTACTTCTGTTTTTCAAGGTTCTTTATAGTTCTGATTGCTCTGCTATTTTCATCAGTGTTAGAGAGAAGGTGGTAGTTTGATTCGCCAGACACCTATCTCTTCCCATCTCTTCCCCAAGGTGCCTTGTCACCTCATCTAAGTTGGTTTCCCTTTTACACAGATGGCAGTTAGCTGACAGCTGGAGGAGTAGTACATTGTTGAGGTGACATTAAAATGAAAAATTGTAGGGGATGATGAAAACTCCTATATATCCACTGCACTGAGTTTAGTAGTGAGCAACTACAATGAAAAATAGTTAAGGGGGGGCAGCTGGGTAGCTCAGTGGAGTGAGAGTCAGGCCTAGAGACAGGAGGTCCTAGGTTCAAACCCGGCCTCAGCCACTTCCAGCTGTGTGACCCTGGGCAAGTCACTTGACCCCCATTGCCCACCCTTACCACTCTTCCACCTATGAGAAAATACACCAAAGTACAAGGGTTAAAAAAAACATTTAAAAATAGTTAAGGAACCCAGAAAATCACAGGAGATATAATGAAGGAAAGTCATGTCCTCAAAAGCCTTTATACTCACGACTCAAATTAACAATAAGCACATTGAACAAGAAATTCTAATGTAAGGACAAAGTTTTTATCTTAGCTGTATTACTGAGAATCGTTTTGATGAAAAACTAGTACCTGGAATATGATTATAGATGGATATATCCTAATCCAAAGACAGGGCATTGCATATTAAGAAAGTATATACAGTGAAGAAATCCAGGAATCAGAGTGGGGAAGCATAACAGATGGCATTTAAGGAAAGACCAATTGGAGACATATCTAGAAATGGTTTTAACTTTGGAGTATAGTAGTTACCTCTTAGGCACCGCTAAACTTTCCGTCATTTCAGTTACCTGAGGTCATTTAAAGGGAAGTAGGAAGGCAAGACTTTTCATCTGGTCTCCCACCATATGAAAGATGGGACTGGCATAAAGTTTAACAAAACATGGAAAGTGGGACTTAACCATGGAAGACAGACATGCAGGTGGATAGGCTGGTACCTGGTGGGAGTGGAGAAGAATGGGTGAAAGATCTCTCTCTGCCCTGGAGGTCTGTCCTCAGATTTCACTGTGTCACTTCTGTTTTCTCTTGGATGGTTTTTTTTTGGGGGGGAGTGGGGGAGCAGGAATGGGAGGTAGCAGTTTGCTAAGGAGAGGGTTTGGAGGAGAGACAGGGAGCACAGTACTGTACATTAGCATTAAAATAGGTGTTAAAAGTAAAAGTGAGAACTACTGCAGGCCTCCACTGGGGGTCTTGGAATTTATGCCCCTTGAAAAAGTAGAAGAATATTGTACAGTACTGTATAATAACATACAATGTACTCTATTATTACTGAACTGAATGTTGGTAATATCGTCTGTGTTTAATTTATCAATTAGGGTTTAATATATGCATAAACAGACAAGAAAATCATGTTATATATGAAGTCAGTAGGCATTCACTTCTAATTGATTACTCAGACAGTAGAGATGATCAAGAAATAGAGAGGTGCATCATGCAAAATAAATATTATTTTTTCTTTTGTTTTATTTTTTAAGGAAAGTAGATTCCAGCAATCACATTTCACTTAGGTTAACTTTGGTTAATAATAGAAAATTCACAAAGGAATTATTAATGTGATAGAAAACATTTAGAAAAGGAAACAGTAATTGCAAAGTCATCATATCTTCAACAAGAACAGATCATGTCAGACTAACTGCATTTCCTTTTTTTGACAAGATTACTAAACTTTTAGAACAGAGAAATGCTATAGATATTGCTTATCTCTATTATAGTGAAACATTTTGTAATGTGTTCATACTATTCTAATGGAAAAGATGAATAAATACGATCTTCAAAATTTCTTGATCCCTCCCCCAATTCCACTGGGTTTTACATGTGTCATTGATCAAACCTGATCTATATTCTAAAGAGATTAAAAGAAAAGGAAAAGAACCTAGATGTACAGAAATATTTAGAGCAGCTCTTTTTGTTGTGGAAAAGAATGTTCGTCAATTGGGGAATGACTGAAAAAGTTGTGGCAAATGACTGGGCTTGGAGTACTATTATACTACAAGAATGATGAAGTGGATGGTTTTAGAAATACATGGCAAGAGCTATAAGAACTGATACACAGTGAAGTGGGAAGAACTGAGAGATCATGGTATATTGTAACAGCAATATTGTCATGATGATCAACTGTGAAACACTTGGCTACTCTGATCAATACAATGATCTAAGATAAAGACTCAGGATGAAAAAGCACTACGTCTACAGTGAGAGAACTGATGAATTCTGAGCACAAATTGAAATATCATTTTCCTCACTTTATTTTTTCTTGCCTTTTTTGAAATATGGCAAATATGGGCATATGATTTGCCTGATTTAGCATGAAGAGTTGATGTGGGTTGAGGAGGATAAGAGGGAAGGAGATAATTTGTGGCTCAAAATCTAACAAGAGCATTTAAAATAATTAAATAATTAAAATGTTAAAAAGTAAAACTACACTGCATTAAAAAAAAACAAACTATTAAGGGATGCAGTAACTTGCCAAAGCCTATAGAGCCAATATATGTCAGAAAAAGACAGACCTTCCTGACCTCAGTGCCAGTATCCAAAACATCATTCTATTTCTTTTATTTAATAAAGAACATGTTTTAGTTTAAAAAATTCTTGATCACACTCTTTCCAATTATAAAAAATTATGTGCTACATATATGTATACACACATATATAAATTACCTACATATTTACCTAGACTAATAATTATAAACATAAAACAAATGCCAAAATTAAAACAAAAATGTTTACTTTGTGGTAGATTTGTAGAAAGAAAAATAGAAGGATTGTTCAGAATAAGAAAAGGAATGTATAGAGGAGTTATTGATCTGTACCAGTGGTGGGAACAGCCTCAATTATGATTCACTTAAATATCTTTATTATATGTGGTGGCTTACACCATTAATGTACATAATAAAGAATTATCATGTTATCTCCATATGGCCACATTTGGTAAACATGCAAGTTTTCTTCATAAAGTTAGAGAGGAGATGCAGTACTTTTGTTACCTGAGAACCAATAATTCTGAGTAGTCTTCAAAGTCTGCCTTTATAAAAGGCATCGTTGAATTCAAAGAAATCATATCAGTTCTGGAAATTGTTACAAAAGGAATCGAGAAAAACAATCCCTAAAAGATCTTCAAGTTTTAAGAAAGGGCTTATGCCTGGAAAGACTGAAGGATGGTTATCTCCAAACATTCAGGAAGTTAAAAATAACCAACTAAACTAATTAATATTCAGAGATAATTAAAATATTCCTATGCATAATTTGTGTAAACAGATTAATTAATACCATTGTTTATATTTAATTATTTCTTGATATATCATTCATCTTTCCCTCATTCTTCCTGGTTTTCTTGGCTAACAATTTGAAAAACATTATTTGACATGCAAAAGTGACAGAAACGACATTTCTCTCTATCACTTTTACTAAGAATAATTGTTTATAAAGAAGCAAAATCTGATCTTAATTTGATGGTTTCCTTCCTAAATTAGATACTTGTATAGTTTTGTAATTCCTCATTAATTATATTCATGTACTAGGCATTAAGAAAACTACCCAAAGAGACATGTATACCTCATAGGCATTTAAAGCAGCTTTTTATAGACAGACAATCCTGGAAAATTTTTTGTAGGAAATATGAAATCAGCTTCTGACTCACTTGTAGAACTCCCAATTGCCTAGAAAAGGATGGCCTCAGATAGCCTTTCTAGAGTTCTTATCTTGGGTAACACAATTCCTGAATGATGGAAAGTTATTGAAGGCATAGGTAATAGAAATAATATGTACATGATTAATTATGAGTTAATGATCATTATAATAACATAGAGGAGTAAGATGATAATTTATATAATGACAATGATATAAAGAAAACAAACTTTGAAAGACTTTAATAATTTCATTAATGCTCTAAGAAAAAAAGAAAACTCTAAGCCAAATAAAAAGTATACCACCCTGATAGTGAGGTAATCGACATAAAATGCCCACTGTAACATATTTGGATATGGCTAATATTAGTACATTAGTTAATTTTGCATATTTATAATCAGGTTTTTTTCCCTAGGGGAAGTAAGAGTATTTGAAAAATAAATGCTTACAAATAAAATTAATTGTTTTTAATTTAAAAAAATAAGTCAAGGGAAGATGAGGAAATCTTTGGAAGCAGTATAGTAAAATACTTTGACTGAGTCAGTGAAATGGACTATATGAAAAGTCCTAAATAGTAAGAGAAAGGACATTGTTAAAACATTAAGAGAGAAAATATGAAGTAAAGCTTTTGCAATTCAAAAAGTTACTTTTAAAAACTACTTTTTATCCACATTCAAAGCAGAAATATGGATATTAGAATTTCATATTCTTTTCAGTTTTAAAAAAACAACATAAAACCCAATCATTTACAAAATACAAATATGTCCATATTCTTTTCAGTTCTGACATACCATTTGGCATTTACTAAAGGTATTTAGCTTTTTTTCCCCTAGATTTCACCTCAAAAGCTGAAGAAAAAAATCTATACATGTTAGTTTCTTTCCCAATTAATTGGTCTTATTTTATTCAATTATTATCAATATTTTCTAAGGATAATCAAAATATTCCATTTGGGGGAGTCATCACAGTGATATTTAGAAGCCATTGTATTTTTAAAACCATGATATGTTGGGTTTTAGCTTTATGAAGGGTTACTGAGAGATAAAAAAATCTTATATTATTTCTATAAACTCACCTGATCATATTCTTTTACTCCAGAATTTTTTCACTCATTATTCTTTCTCCTTGCATTTGTAGTAAGTTATTGTAATAGTTAAAGTTAATAGCCCCTTTGGCTTGTGGAGGTCACATTATCTTCTTATCAAAACTTACTGTGAAGAATGGCGTGGGAAAGTCATTTCTAAAAGTGACTGATAGCAGTTTATATTATGACCTATTCCATGGAAAATTTTATTTGAACAGATATTAATGACTTAATATAAAGAAATGAAGCTTCTATTTTGGAATTTCAGGAATCAGTGAGTAGGTAGGGACTATAGAGGGAATAAAGTGATGAATGCAATATTTCAATCTGCATGCAGATTCCATCTGTTCCATTTTTGGTTGTGCATATCTTTTTTCATAATAAGTCTCTTGTAGTTGTCCTGGTTCCTTGCTTGTTGATAATAGTTAAATCATTCACATTTGATCATAATATAATATTGTTGTTACTATGTACAACATTCTTCTGGTTCTTCTCATTTTACTTTGTATCATTATGTAAAGGTCTTTCCAGGTTGTTTGTGTGTGTGTGTGTGTCTGTGTGTGTGTGATCATCTTGTCATTTCTTATGTCCTTATAGTATTCCATTACAATCATATATCTCAACTTGTTCAGCCATTCTCCAATTGACAGACATCTCTTTGACATTTTTTAAAAAGCTAATGCCTGTCAAAGGAAGAAAGGAGAACCAGGAACATCAGAACCTCAGCACAGATGATGTCATCTTCACTACAGTAACCAATTTCTTTTCCTAATGTGAAGTTCTGACACTAAACAGGAGTAACACCAAGAGTGTCAAACACAGACATATCTGGAAGAGTCAACAAGTTTTTATCATGTGACAGTCAACTGTAGTAAATAGAATTAGTAGTCATATGCCTCTTGTAACTTATTTTGTAATTTAAGTTGATGGTCAAGCTTTCTGAGTACTATCACCTGGCCCACATGCCTAACCTAGGTATCACCCCTAAAAAAGGAAACTTACAGATTATTAACTTCTTTTGAAATCTCTATGGTTTGGCCATATCCTTTTTTCAATAAAAGCTAAATAAGGATGTTCTATGACTTTTTTCCATTTATTCAGATATACCACACTGTCAGCAAAAGTCTCCTTTTTTAAAGTAAATATGCACCTCCAAATAGCAATATTATCACAATTTTGCTCTTCTATGCAAGAAAACAAGGTGCCTCCTAGCATTACCAACTCTTGGTATCTCAAATCCTTTCTAAAAAGAAGAAGAAGCTTCAAAAAACATCTCCTAAGAAAAGAAACATGTCTTTTGAGAGGAACATGTACTACTTCTCTAGGGTATATGGACATTTCTGAGGGGGCAAGGACCTTGAGACCAAGACAACTTTGCACTGGGGAAAGAATAAAGAAAGACAATAGAAGGGCAGTTCAAACTATGCTCAAAACCTGTCAGTTGGAACTGTTTCCCAGAAACTACTCAGTTGTATATCAAAAAATTAGTTGATTTAACAAGGGCAGAGTTGTTGCCCTGATATAGGAAAGCACTATTTTGTAAATTGAATGATTAAAACAACCTCTTAATTTGCCACCCTTCCTCAAGTCTCTTCCCCTCCAAGAAATCTTCTATAAAACAGCCAAAGCTGGATTTCCTGGGCAAAAGTCTGAAAATGTCACTCCTCTAAATAATAAACAATAAACTTCAGTGGTTCTCTATAACATCTCAGATCAAATTAAAAGTTCTTCTGCTTGTTATTTAAAACCTGTCAGAATCCATCACCAAACAATTTTTCCAGGCTGATAAGACATTACTGTATTCCATATCTTTTGGTCCAGCCAAAATGTCCAATTTTCTATTCTCTACATGTAATTCAATTTCCTATCTCTGACTTTGGGCAGGCTCCTCTATACTAGAAATGCATTGTGTCATCAGAATCCCTACCAACCTTAAAAGTACATCTCAAGTAACGAGCTGTTTTCTTCAAATCTCCCACCCCCCAGTTGCTAGTATCTTCTCCAGAATTTATTATATATATAATGTGTATTGAATATATGTGTATATATATATACATATATAATTTTGAGTACATATTGTCTCCCACAATATAAGCTTCTTGACAGCAGAGAATATATATATATATATGCATATTTATATAGTTATTGTATCCCCAGCTTACAACACATTATTTATCACATAATATTTAGTAAATGCTTGCTGATGATAACATGTCATGAATATATGGGAAAGGTCAGCAAATTTTTGTCAGATTTTAAATGAGCAGCATGGAGTCATTATTTAGATACTGCATAGTATTTTTGTTACAAAATAATGGACTTATATCAGAAGTTTAGAGTTGTTTTTAACTTGAAACAAGCTTCAAAAGTTTGGTTACTTTTTCTGAAGTAGCTAGGTGGATTGAATCTGAAAATTTGGCTTAGAAATCTCATTAGAAACAAGCTCTCTTACAAGTATTCCAAGGCTCTCTTTCTCAGTTCAGGATAGAAGTACCTAAAAAAATTCCCACCTTCTGATGATATTTGGAAACTTTTCTCTTGTTCCCATCTGGAACCTGAAAGAACACAGACATAAAAATGAAAATAGGGAGAAATAAAAAAATTAAGAACAAACTTTCAAGTGTAATTTGGCTTTTGTTTCATATGAGGATTTAGAGAAGGTATTATATATTTACTGGTTTTCCATTTAATAGTCAAAACAGATTTGTGAGCCTAACAAAAATAACCAGATTCCTTTTTTATATCATTATGGGCTCACAAATGAATTTAATAATTCCTTGTATTATAGGACTTTTTATAGTTAACAAAATAATTTTAACTACATTGGGAAAGTTCCTTTGAGAATAGATGGAAAGGGACATCAGTGACCATCACAATAAATTATCTAATTTTTAGAGGTGAAGAGATTGTCAAGTCCAGGTTGGCCATGTGATGTGTGAAGGGTTATTCAATAATAAAAATGAGAAGTCATATTTGAACCTGTCTCTGCTGACTCTAGAATCACCACTTTTTCTAATGTACCATGAGGACCCCAACAATATTATGCTATAGTTAGGGTAGGTGTTATTCTCTCTTTATAGAGAAGAAAACAGACTGTGAGAGGCTGTCATGTTCTTGTGATCACATAGTAACTGGCAGAACTGTGACCAAAATCTATCCTTTGTGTTAATATTATTCATGGATTTTTCTTTTTCTTTCCGCTAGTTTGTAAGCTCTTAAGGTGATAACTCTGTCTTGTTCAACTTCGAATTTTTGACATACTTAGTAAGCTATCTTGGTAATATGCAGTGACATTGAATAGTATCCTGTGAATATATATGAAAAATAATTAAATTCAATCATTAATTAATTATAAAGTTAGTGAATCTTTGTTATATGGAAGGTTCTAAAGGATTAAAACGTTTTATAAGACTATTGTGGTCTGGTTGAGAGTAAATAAGACAAAAGAAGTAATTATAAGAAAGAATGTTGCCAGTTCCCTAACAAAAAAAAAAGAAGACATAGGAGATCAGAGAAGGGAGAGGTCATTTATGAATGGAGTGATAAAATTGAGTCCTGAAGAATAAATATACAGATAGGCAAAGTACCATAGAGAGATTGGGCATAGCTTTTAATGATTGGTCATGTCTTCTGATTAATTGAAACAAGATTATAAAGAAGCTGGAAATGTAAGGCATTTTTTAGAAATTATGAGTAATTTAATTTAGCTGAATTGGAAGGTTTAAAATATTAGAAGATATACTTAAAAAGAGCAGATAGGATCAATAAATTAGCTCTGAGTAACTGTCTCAGGTTTTGGATTTGGCACAGAGTAAACACTCACAGAGACAGTAGTGCTAATCAATTCCTTTAATGTCAATTTTATTAAGGGATACAGAAAGCAAAGATATGTGATGCAAAATTAAATCCAATCTCTGTTGTGGTCCATAGATGCATCCCTTTCTCTAAGATTACTTCTATACCAAAAGCTGCATGTTGCACTAGTCTGAGGAAAGGGAATACTTGAGGAATTGCCAACTAAAGTTGGAGGCATATCTTTCCCATTCTCTATTTTATCAGATTCATTTTTATTTCCCTGCCTTATTTAGTGAAATTCTGAATATATCCATTTTCCTTGAGATAACTCTTTATTCTAGTGTATGCACAAATAATTGGTCTTGTAAAAGTCACTAAGCAAAGTACTCTTTAATTTAAGGTTTCTAACTGAAATCAAATACTGAAGTTTTTTGAGAAGGGTAATAACAATGTGATATATTTGGAAGATTAACCTTATTACAATGTACACTTTGGATTTTAGGAAAACACTGAAGGAGGACAGTATGACTAGGAGTCAACTGCAATTTTTATAGTATGAGGTAATAAAGGCCTTAATTAGAGTAGTAACCATGAGATTGAAAGGAAAGATCTGGAAGAATGTGGCAACTGAGGAAAAAATTATTTCACTATCTGAAGAAACCAGCAATGAAGTCCAAACCTATTCTCCCAAAGCAAAATTAAACAAAAAATAACATCTTACCTCTACCATTGGTATTTAAGGAGTAGGTGAGAAATGGAGAAAAAAATAAATCAGAAGAGGCCATTTGAATCTCTCAAGTTTACAATGTGATCGTCAAAGTATTTGGAGTTTTAGGTGCTATTAGTTTTAGGAATTTCTTAAGCAAAAGTATGACTTTACGTAGTGGCATTTTCATTTCATAGTTGATCTTTTCCACAAACTATTTTTTCTTACCAAAAGGTACATAATTACTTCTGTGAGTAACTGTATGTCACAGGAATGATAGGAAGAAAAGAGTAATTTATTTAACAGAGAAAAATGTTTCAGATAGAGAATATACATTAAGTTTAAGAAAGGGATTGTAAATAAGTGTTGTTTTTGTAATAGCATTACCTTTTTAATTTTGTCTTTATGATAGTATAATTTTCCTACTTGTTTTATTATTATTTTTCCATTTATTTGCTTGGCTAGGTTTGGAAGTGACTGTGATTTCTTGAAAACTATGCCAATTAAACATAAGTTCTGTCAGGTCCTACCAAGTTGGAAAGGTGTTTAGTACTAAGTTCATGACAGATAACATATGGTAGAGGATTCAGCTTTGGACTTAGGGCTATACTACTAATCAACTTCAGCATTAGTGAAGATGCTAATACTCTTGACAGTGGGATAAAAGAAGCAGAGAGGCAATTTCAGAGTATGTGAATTAGGGAGTATTAAAATTCATGATTATGTTTATAAGAGGAGAGATAATTAAGGACAATTGAGAGCAAGATTGTAAGAAGTATATAGAGAACAGTTATGTTAATGACTGAGTGCCTATGGGAGAATTGGGAAATTGGAAGATATGGGATTTCGTATGGGAGAAAAATTGTTTAGCTAAAATGATTTCTTATACATCATAGCGAAAATGAAGGCTTGTCTGCAAATTTGGAGAACTAGCAATGGCTCTTTATAAAATTAGGTCAAGTAAAGAGGTTAGACTCCCTGATTCACCGCTGGTTCAGGGAATAAGAAAGTGGGAATTTTTGTGGAATTCTGAGACTTTGTTTTCCTAAGAAGGCAATACCAAATACAGATAGAGATCCCCTAATCAGATTCTGTATATACATATTGATATTGATAGCAGTAGAGATATCTATATTTATATCTCTATCTATCTACATATATCTCTATCTATCTGTATATGTAGATAGATAGATAGGGATCTGTATAAGAATACATAGGGCTAATATAGAACCTTAAGGTTTGCAAAGCACTTTAAAAATATTATTTTATTTGATCCTCATCATAATCTTTGGAAGTAGGTATTATTTTTATCTCCCTTTTATAAATGATAAAACAGAGTGAAAGAGGTTAAAATTAAAGCATGTACTAGATACAGGTCCTAATAACTTGAGAGAGATGAATGTTAAAATTTTAATGTGAGCATTTAGAACTTATAAATTGGCAAATGAAACTAAATAGAGCTTGACTTGTCTTGCTGTTTATCTGAGGAAAAAAGATTGAGAAAATGTTCATAAAGAAAATTAATCTGAATAGAATGTTCTATGCATTTTTCTGCTTCTTGGTAGCTAAAATGGTGAAGTAAGGAATACTCCTGGTTCACCCAAATCCATTCCCAAAGATGCACAAAAAAATTCCTGAATCCTAAGGAAAACAGGAGGGAGTCCCATCTCAGTGGTTGGAAAAGAAAGAGGAACCCAGTGCATGCAGTTATAGTGCATATTCCAGAGTAAGAACCAGCTTACTTCATGAGACATCAGGGGAATCAGCAGTAGGGGGAACATAATCTGGCTGGACGAAATACCTGCAAATCTCCTCACAAGAAACAAGCTGGGCTACTCTGGGCCACCCAAAGGCAGCTTGACCTACCTCAAGCAGCAGATAAGACTACATAGCAAGCTTGAAACAGTGCTCCCTTTACCCCATGAGCACAGGAGAACTTCAACATATAAGCAAGAGAATGAAAAAATAACTGGAAAAATGAGCAAAAGACAAAGGGAAAAAACATGTCCTTAAAAACTTATTTTAGTGACAGAGAAGATCAGTATAGAAATTTGGAAAAGGACAACAATGCCAAAATAAAAACATGTGAAAGGAAAATGTGAAAGGGTTTCAGGTCCCAAAAGAAGTAAAGAGAAGTTTTAGGGGGCAGCTGGGTGGCTCAGTGGATTGAGAGCCAGGCCTAGAGATGGGAGGTCCTTGGTTCAAATTTGGCCTCAGACCCTAGCTTTGTGATCCTGGGCAAGTAACTTAACCCCCAGTGACTTTAAAAATAAAAATAAAATAAAAAAGATAAGTTTAAAAAGTAAAATAATAAGAACATTGATAGAAAGAGTCAAAAGCTTAGAAAAATTCAGTGAAGAAAAAAAACTCTAAAAACTAGATTGGGACAAATGGAAATGGACACACACACACATTAACACTGAAGAATACAACTTCGTAATGACTAGAATTGGCTAGACAGAAAAGGAAACAGAAAAGCTCAAGGAAGAAAATACCTCCCTTAAGCTAGAATTGACCAAATGGAAGCTAATGACTCCATAAAACTTCAGTGAGCAATAAAACAAAATCAAAAGAATGGAAAAGGAAAAGAAAATCAGAAATATTTAACTGGAAAACAAACGAACAAACTCACTTGGAAAATACATCTAAAAGACATAATCTAAGAACTATATGCATACCTGAAGCCATGGTCAGAAATAAAAGTTTGGACACAATGTTACAAGCAATATCTAAGGAAAATTGTCCTGATATCCTTGAACTCAAACGGAAAATAGAAATTGAAAGAATCCACCAATTACATCTTAAAAGATATTCCAAATTTAAAACTACCAAGACTAGTACAGAGAAATTCTAGAATTCCATGGCCAAAGAAAAAGTACTGCAAGTAGCCTAGAGAAATCAATTCTAACATCATGGAGCTATAGTCAGCATTATATCAACACATAGCAGTGTCTATGTTAAAGGGCCAGAGGGTTTGGAATACTATATTCTGAAATGAAAAAAGGTATAAGATTACAAGCAAAAATAATCTCATTGGAAATGAACATAATTCACCAGGGAAAAATGATATTTAAATAAATAGAGAAATTCCAGGCATTCCTTATGGAAAGATCGGAGCGGAAAAGAAAAATCAAGGATCAAATTTGACATTCAAGAAAAGCATATGAAGGTAAACAGAAAGGTGAAAACTTAAGGAATTCAATGAGATTAAAATTCTAGCATGGGGAGGTTATAATTAAAATATTTAAGATACTTATGGTACTAGAGACAAGGAGCTGATTTTACAGGGGGAAAGCAATAAAATACATAATCTACTGGTTAATTTAATTTTATAAACTGGAAGCAGAAAATCTAATTGTCAGTATCAAAATTAAAAAAAAAAACTAATTCATAAGCAATAAGGAAGAAATTAAAGCAATTATTAGGAATTATTTTGCCCAATTCTATGCTAATTAATATGACAAGCTAAGTAAAATATATAAATATTTCAAAAAAATAAATGCCTAAATTAATAGAAGAGGAAATAGGATATCTAAACAACCATAACTCAGAAAAGGAATAAGAAAAGAATAAGAAAAAGATTAAAAGGTACCAACAAAACATCAATGAATTTTCTAAGAAAAAATCCCAGGGCCTGATGGATTCACAAGTGAATTCTACCTAACATTCAAAGAACAATTAAATGTTAACTATATGAAGTATTTGAAAAACTGGTATGAAAAAATTCGACCAAATAACTTTTATGCCACAAATATGGTGCTGATATCTAAAACAGGAAGAAGAAAAACAAGAGTAAGAAAATTATAGGCCAATCTCTCTAATTAATATTGATAAAAATTTTAAACAAAATACTAGGAAGAAGATTACAGCATTATATCATTAGGATCATACACCACAAGCAGATGGGTTTTAGTGCAAAGATGGTTTAATATTTGAAAAACTTTCAGCATACTTGATAGGAAAACTATGAGCATATTAATAAAAAACCACAGAAATCATATGATCATCTCAATAGAATGCAGAAAAAATACTTTGACAAAATACAAAATCTATTCCTTATGAAAACATCAGAAAATAGTGGAATAAAAATGTCATTTGTTAAAATGAAAAATGACATCCATCTAAAATTACCAGCAAACATTGTTTTTATGGAGATAAGCTAGAAGCCTTCTGAGTAAGATTTATTTTCACCACTACTATTTAATACTATTCTAGAAATGCTAGCTATAACAATAAGAGAAGAAAAATAAATTTAAGGAATTAGACTAGGAAGTGAGGAAACAATTTTATCACTTTGCCAATGATATGATGATATTTATAGAGAACCTTATTGAATCAGCCAAAAAAACTAATAAAATAATTCACTTTAGCAAAGTTGCAGGATATATAGTAATTTCACAAATATCATCAGCATTTTTATATGCCATGAAAAAGCCTTATAACAACATATTAAAAGAGAAATTCTATTTAAAATAATTGTAGGTAATATAAAATAGATGTGGATCTTCCTAGCAAAACATACCTAGGAACTATATATAAACACAATTACAAAAAAAACTTTTCACAAAAATAAAGTAAAATTTTAAAAATTTGAAAAACATTAACTGCTTATGGTTAGATCAAGCAATGTAACAATAATGACACTTTTGACTAAATCAATTTGCCTATTCATTTCCATTCAAAGTACTGAAAATTTATTACATTGAGCTAGAAAAAAATAACAAAATTCATCTGGAAGAATAAATAGAATTAATGGAAAATAAATAAAGGAAGAAGGTCTATACATAGGAGATCTCAAACTATATTATAAACCAGTAATCATCAAGACAAACTGGTACCTAAGTAATAGGATAGTGAATCAATGGAATATATTTGGTAATTAACATCAGTAATTAATGCCTATAATAATTTAGTATTCAATTAACTCAAAAATACAAGCTTTGGGGAGGACTCACTATTTGACAAATACCACTAGGAAAACATTGACAAACCATATGGTAGAAGCTCTGCATAAATCAACATCTCATACCATATACCAAGATAAAGTCAAAATAGCTATATGGTCTAAAAATAAAGAATGGTACTACAAACAACTAAGGAAATAAAGAACATTATATCTGTCAGACCTACACATAAGAGAAGACTATGATCAAACAAAACATAGAGAACATTATGAGAAATAAAATAGATAATTTTGTTTATATTAAATTTAAAAGTTTTTGTACATACAAAACCAATGCAATCAAGGTTAGAATGGAAACAAAAAAATGGTGGAAAACTTTATAATAAGTGGCTCTGAAAAAGCCCTCATTCCACTCCAATATATTGAGAATGGAGTTAAACTTATAAGAATAAAATTCATTTCCCAGTTGATAAATGGTTAAATGATATGAACAGGCATTTCCCAGAAGAAGAAATCAAAACTCTCAATAGTGATATAAAAAAAGAAAATCCAAATCACTATCAATTATAGAAATGCAAATTAAAACAAATCTGAGACACCATATCACAACATCACACACGTTAGATTGACTAATATGACCAAGAAGGAAGATGATAAATGTCAGATGGGTTGTGGGAAAAATGGGATACTAATGAACTGTAGGTGGATTTGTGAACTAATACAATCATTGTAGAGAGCAATCTGGAACTATGCCTAAAGGCCCTAAAACCATGTATCCTCTTTGACCTAGCAATACCACTACTAGGTCTGTTTCCCAAAGAAGTTGAAGAAAATTGAAAAGGATGTGCATGTACATAATTTTTGTAGCAATTCATTTTATAGTGACAAAGAATTGGGAACAGATGATGCCCATCAATTGGGGAATAGTTGAACAAGTTGTGGGACATAGTTTAATGGAATATTATTGTGCCATAAGAAATAATGAACAGAATATTTTCAGAAAAACCTGGAAAGATTTATTTCAACTGACACTAAACAAAGTAAGCAGAGCCAGGTGAACATTTTACATAGTAACAAAAATTTTGCATGGTAATCAGCTGGGTCAGACCAAATTGTTATCAGCAATGCAGGGATCTAAGAAAATCCCCAAAGAAACATTATAAAAATTTCTATCTATAGCCATACGAGGAAATATAGGAGCCTGAATGCAGTTTGAAACGAACCATTTTTCACTTCTTTTCTTCATGATTTTTTTTATTTTATGTGTGATATATGACTTCATTCATGACATAGGAAATATAGTAATATGTATTGCATAATGGCATTGTTATACCTTATAGAAGATAATTTACCATCTCAGGTAGTGTGGAGGAGAGGGGAGTAATTCATTTAACAATTTTTTTCTACATGTAACTAAAAAATTATAAAAGTTCTAAATCATTATTTTAAACCCTTACCTTCTGTCTTAGAATCAATACTGAGTATTGTCTCCTAATGGGGGTTAAGTGACTTGCCCAGGGTCACACAGCTGGGAAGTGTCTGAGTCCAGATTTGAACCTAGGACCTCCTGTCTCTAGACCTGACTTTCAATCCACTGAGCCACCCAGCTGCTCCCTAAATTGTTTTTTTTTTAAGTATATTGTGTGTAAGTGGAACCAGTTGCTAAACAAGTATCAGCACACTTCTAGATTCAATGTCTTGCTCAGAGTCACATAGCTAGGCTGGTTTCAACTCAGATCTCCTGTTCAAAATGTTCTATCCACTATGCCAACTAGCTGCCTATTTATATCTGTGTCTATATCTGTGTCTATGGTTATAATTATTTTTCTTTAGATTTAGATAGATATAGACATAGATATCAGCACATTCAAAGTCATTAAAACACACAATAATACCACATTACATATGTATACAAATATATACACATATATAAATATGCACATATTTATATATATACATATATACACATATATGTGTGCATAAACATATATACACACACAAAAGCTAGACCTGTCATTTGAAAACTAACCTAAATTTTGAATGCCTCATATTCACAAGTTTTTCTTTTGTTCAATGATCATTTTTGGTGACAGCAATCCACGAAGACAATCTACATAAATGGAACCATAACCCACACGGATAAAACTGAAGGTCATTGAAGAAACAGTACCATTAGTTGTCTTATTTTATTTTACCTTATTTTTTTTACTATAAGAAAAAGGACCATTTGTACAAATAATGAAAAGACAAGCAAGACATGAAAGGACATGTGGTGCACTTAACAGAGATGGACTCAGAGTCATGGCCTCATGTACTCCATTCCCTGCTTCTATCTTACTATATAATTATGTGTAAATCCTTTATCCACTACTAATCTCAAACAACTTTCTAGGATTGATCACTAAATATCAGGAATTGATGACAAGTTTTAGGAAAAATAAAGGCACTAACAGACAGTGAGAACTTCAATAGCCATCCACAAAAGCTCTCAGTATCTTCACAAAGACAATCTGATAGAAGATGTCTCCAATACACTCTAGTCAGTAACTTCACAAGTTCTATTTGTTTTCAGCATTTTAAAAGCATTGACTTGAAGCAAGATCATTCTGTTTTCCCATCTATCTATTTAAGCAGTTAAGTGGAACAGTGGAGAGAACACTGGCCCTATATTCTCAGCAATTTACTTAATGTCTTTCTGCTTCAAATTCCTTATCTATAAAATAGTGACAATGATAGCACCTACTCTCTAGGATTGTTAGCACCATGCCATATTTTCCTATATCATTATTACCAGGCAATAATGCTTCTTTTTATTTCAATTTGGGAGAGAAGTGATGAGAGACAGAGCGAGATTGAGAGAAAGAGACAGAGATTGAGACAGAAATTAATTCTATTTGGCATTCTCTGAATACTACAGATAATCTTCAAGAATTTATTTCTCCAATTTTTGTTTTAGATTATGAAGTGTGTACTTTTGGTTTGTGAAGTCATAGTTTCTCTAAGTAAGCCTAGGCCTTTGTAAGTTGGATATAGATATATAATCTTAAATAAACTTTTCTTTAGATGTAAGTTAGAGAAAAAAGTTGGATAACTTTCAAAGGAATGCTATCTATCATCTAACCCAAAACAGCTCGTGTAAAGATGAAGGGTGGTTTCTGAAACCACCATCTACAGTCAGCATTATTTTACTTGATCTTCAATAAAGCATCAGTCACAGCAGTCTTAAACATATTATTGACCTTATCCTACTATTACAGTAAATCTTTGTAGTCCACCCTAAAGAGAGGGAGTGAACCACTAACATGTGAAGCATTGCCAAATATTTCAGACTTCTCCAGTAAAGAAATCATAGCAATTCCAATGACTACCAACTACCCACTGAGCAAGATCCATTTATCATGAAATAGAATGCAGGCAGTATATCAAAAAGATGTAATTAACTATTATTGCAGGTGGAGCTTCTCTTGTAAAATACCTCATGTTAGTGTTCACTGAAATAAATTTATTTTTTAAAATGCTGTAGATAATTAGGAGAGGATTGTTAAAAGAACAAATTTAGAACCCTTATATGAAATAGTGCTAGTGTTAAGAGGTTTGTAACTAGTTTACTTATTAAAAATAAGAAACTTCTCAAAGAAAGTTTTAATTTGTATATTCAAAATGGTGTGTACTCATTGTTCATTTTGCACAAAGTAATTTTCTAATATAGCAATGTATTTTAAAGGCACAATACATAGAACAATAGACTATCATCAAAGGAAACATTATTTTTGTTCCTATATTTGGGCATTTCTATAGTTTATTTTGAAACAAATTTATAATTAAATCATAATCAGATTTTGATAGTCTATTTTTCTTGTCCTAGAGGAAAAAGCAACTTGTACTATTAGTCAGAGATTTAGCATGCTTTGTTTTAATGATAAATGGCTTCTAGCAAGTTGAATATGATGTGAAAATTTTATGGAATATTAAATATTTTATATAATATTGGTGAGAATAAGTATGACATAATAGATAAAATGTTTTTTCCTAGAGTAAAGATGAAACAGGCTCAAGTTCTTTGTCTGGCATGCATTATCTGTGTAACCTTAGACAACTTAATTTCTCAATATATCCATAATTCTTTAAAAATATGTTTCCGAACTATTACCAACTAGATAGATAGAACATACTTATAGTGAGTTCCTTCCTACACCAATGAAATAACAAGACTGGTTCAAAAAATAAATGACAATTTATTTTTAATTTTGTGGATGAAATTTAAATTTCAAATGAGAACATGAGGAAAAAATCTCTAGTTTTTTTTTGGTAATTATTGTTATAGGATTCCATGGGAATCTGAGGAAAAAATCTCTAGTTTTTTTTGGTAATTATCGTTATAGGATTCCATGGGAATCTGATTTTTTTCTACTAGAGTAGAAAAGGTAATGTGTAGCCTACAAAAAATAGACTAAATAATTAAAAAAAACTCCCTCAGAATTCAGTTACAGATTCTCTCGTTCACTCAGCAAATGCTTGCTGTCTTGATTACCTTACCAAAAGTCCTGATACAAAAAGAGTTTAAAACAATTCAGGAAGCTTAATCTTAAAAAAAATTACTGGTTGAGAGCTTATGAAAGATAATGGAATCTTTGAGATCAGGAAAATTATGAAGAAGCCAAAAACTTTCAATTCATGAAAAATGATAGATTGGTAAGAATATCAGTTAATCCCATGACAAATTGTCAATATTTAAAGATTTGAAATGGTCTAAGGATATAAATAGGCAGTTTTCAGATGGAGAAAAAAAAGGTATCAATAATCATATAAAAATGTCCTAAATTCCCCTTGATCAGAGAAATGCAATTTAAAACAGCTCTGACATACCACCTCACATCTCTCAGATTGGTAAATTTGACAATAGAAGAAAATGATTAATGTTTGAGGGAATGTAGCAAAATTGGGATCTATTGCATTGTTAGTGGAATTGTGAACTGATCTAACCATTCTAGAGGGCAATTTGTAATTCCACAATTTGGAAGGGCTATAAAAGAATGCATACACTTTGATCCAGTAATACCACTATTAGGTCTGTATCACAAAGAGATTTTTTTAAATGGGAAAGGTTGTGCTTGCACAAATATATTTTTGATGCTCTTTTTTTGTGGTGGTAAAGAATTGGAAACTAATGGGATGCCCCCCCCCCCAATTGGGAAATGGCTGAACAAATTGTGGTATATTATGGTGATAGAATACTATTGTGCTATAAGAAATGATGAACAGGATGATTTCGGAAAGAGCTGGAAAGACTTATTTGAACTGATGCAAAGTGAAATAAGCAGAACCAGGAGAATATTACACACAATAACATCAACATTATGGAATGATCAAATGTAATAGACTTAGCTATTATTGGTAATACAACAATCCAGAACAATTCTGAGAGACCTATGAAAAGGAATGCTATCCACCTCCAGAGAAAGAACTTTTGGAGTAGAAATGCAGTTGAAAGCATATGATTTATCACTTGTACATCTGGGTATATATTTGGGGTTTTGGTTTTATAAGATTATTCACCTGCAAAGATTAATAATATAGAAATATGTTTTGCTTGATAAATTGTGTATATCCCAGATTGAATTTCTTACCAGCTCTGGGAGGAGGGAAGGAAGGATGGAAGGCAACAATTTGGATCATATAACTTTGGATAGCTTATGTGGAAATTTGTTATTAAAATAAAAAATTAAAATAAATAAGAAATTAAAAAAGAAAGACTTGTACCTTCATAATTTGAATTTTTCATGATTTTATTGCTGACATGTAAATGATTACATTCTTCAAAAAAGACAGTTTTACTATGTGTTTGAGATTTTAGTGTTACTATGAGATAAGGATACTATAGCTATACTTAGTATTACTTTTTAAAAAAAAACCTTATCTTCTGGTTCTAAGGCAGAAGAGTAGTAAGGGCTAGGCAATGGGGTAAAGTGACTTGCCCAGGGTCACACAGCTAGGAAGTGTCTGAGGTCAGATTTGAACCCAGGACCTTCTGTCTCTGGACCTGACTCTCAATCCACTGAGCCACCCAACTGCCCTCTATACTTAGTAATTTATATCATTTTGGTTTTGGTATTGAATGTTCAAAAGGAAACTGAAAGTTAATAATATAAAAGTTATCCTAAAGACAGTAATGAAAAATCCTACTTTTGAAAATGAAGTTTGTCCTTCAAAAGAATCTACCTGATTAGATTCTGAGTAGAATAAATGGTGAAAGAGAGAGTAGATGAGCCAACTGTGAGGTAAGTTCATGGGAAGAAGCTTTAGGACAACTAAGTACTTGGTCAGAAGCTGTTATGATTATAAGAAAGAAAGACACTGACACATATTTATGGAAGACACCTAACAACTTGTAACAATTTCATAGTTACCCACAAAATGAAATTTATTTAGGACATACACATTTCAAGTGTCCAATGAAAGTTTAGTTGCTTTTTACATGAAAAGGCATTCAAAGTTACTCTGCATCCCAAAAAGACGACTACAGAAATGGGGAAGAGGTACTAGTAAGATGGTATTTGCTTTCATTGATCCAGTTCTCCCACAGTATCATATGAATATAATAAAATCACAATATTTAATGGAAGACCAGATGAGAACACAGGGAAGAAATCAATCAACCATTCAGCATTTATTAAATGCTTACTATTTGCTAAGCACTGGTTAAACAAAAAGAGGCAAATGACAGTAATTGCCCTTAAAGAACTTACAATGGATTAGGGGATACAACAAGTAAACAAATACAAAGCAAGCTATGTACAGGATAAGTCTAAAATAATAGAGGTAAGTCACTGGAATTAAGAGGAGTTGGGGAAGACTTCCTTTAGAAAAAGTCAGAGTGTCTGTTAAATTCTTAATCTATAATGATTAAGCCCCAGCGAAATTTTGCAAACAATTTGCATTTGTTATCTAGCTTATTTATGATTGGTGCAGTCATAAAGTAAGGCCTACTAGCATATTTTCTCTCAGATATAAAATAATTCAAATTAAAAGGGATAGAGGGCCACTCATGGACAATCTGTAGTCATGGGCAGATTTGTCAATTCCTGATTAAATCTTAACATATATTATGCCATGTATAAAATCATGATAAAATGCCATAGAAGTACATGTCTTTGTTAAATCCTTTAAAATTTTAAATGAATTTTATTATGTGAATTATATGAATAAAATGAATTGTAGTTATATAAATTATATGTATATGTATATAAATTATATAAATTTCCTGAGCATGAGATGTGTCTCAGATTTGAATCTATAAATGAAGCATATAGTAATCTAATTATAAATCCTGGACAGAATCCTTATTTTCCTTCCCCATCATTATATTTTGTTTATTCTGTACTTAATCTTCCATATTTGTCCAGTTTTCTCCCATTATTAAGAAATTCATCCAAAACTTTACTTTTTAAAATGAACATCTAGAAGCTATTATATGATTTAATGTATTGTACAAAACTATAATGACAATATTGAATCCCTTGAATGTCTCCCAATTTTCCTACCAGTTATCTATATAAAGTTTGATTCAAGAACTATGGAAAACACCCTGAAATGTAGACATTTCCTTTCCTTATTAACTCTGTGTGTCCAAAATTTCTGCTATGTTCCCCTCTTTTGGAATACCTTACCACCCAATGTGAGCCAAATTTTAATAGATTGCCTTGTTCAGGTGACTTATACCATTTCTTTCTTCAGAAATTATTTATGAATCCCTTAGGAACTTCTAATTGATAAACTTGTACACAGAAATGTGCAAACAGGACGGTGAGAGAACTGAGAATCTTTGCCATGAAATATTTCTCTTGAAATAATTAAACTTTTATAACATGATAATGTGGAAAAATGTATGATAACACATGTATGAAATATTTCATATTACCTGCCATTTAGGGAAAGGAGTGAACATGGATCACAAGATAGATAATTATTAAAAAATTGTGTCAACATATAAAAAAATTAAAAAGCTAAAATTTAAAAAAAAGAAAAAATTATAGGTGTGCAGCAAAGGGAAAACTTGATGGTTTTCAAGAATTTTAAAGGCTTTGAAATAATAGAGGAATTAAACTTGCTTTTTCTCACAAAATAAGCATGAATTCTAGTGACTAGAATACTGGACTTGCCGTGCTTTGTTCAAACTCCACCTTTGAAACTTTGGTCTGACCATAGAAAGATCTTTATGAATCTCAGTTTCCTCACATATAAGATACGAAGAGGAATACATGCAGTATCTAGCTTATGTGAGTATTGTGAAGCCAAATGAGTTGATTGATATAAAGTGCTTTTCACTGGATGAACACATAAACACATATAAAGTGGCTCTGTTCATATATATCTGTATGTATAAATGTATAGTACACACCTGATTATAGACACAAATTTGTGTATTTATGGTTTGGTTGCTATTATTGTTTCTAAAGGTCAGCACCAAAAGCAAGAAATGAAAGTTGTATGTAAGCAGATGACTCCAGTATTCAGCAAAGAAACATTTCCTAGTAAAAAGTCTTCCAAAATGAGATATTTCCTCAGGAAACAGGATATATCGCATTACTGTACATCTTCATATTTAGTCTAATTCACTTGGCAGGGAGTTAAAGAAAGTGTTAGTAGGACATGACTAGATGGATCTCTTCCAAAGGGACAGGTCCAAGGTCTTTTCCACTCCCCAAATTCTGATTCTCTAACCACTTCTGAAATAAGGGCTCTGAAGGAATGAGATGTAAGATAGGTAAGTTTTGTGGGTAGAGAAGGAACCTCAGGTACAGCATTAAAGATAGAGAGAACAAGGTACCAAAGTGGAAAACCCTTATGAGAACCTGAGCAGGGTTTGAAGGAGAAATGGGGAGATTTAGATTAAATAAACTAGATTGATCCAAAACCATACAGTTTAAATTGCAAAGTTTTCTCTACTCTCAGGACAATTTGAGGTTTTATGATTTAAAACCCTGGTATAAGCTCAGGAAATGGACAAAAGCAATGCAAATACTTATTTTAATATGGAGTTATGTAATAGCACAGAAAAAATGGCTTTCTACATAAATGTTTATTTTTAATGTTCTGTTATAAAAATTATTACCTTGTTTTATAATGTGTATTTCTAAGAAAAGAATGAGTCCTAGGATACAAGAAATGCAATCAATACTTAAGTTAAAGAAGAACTCTTCTGAAAAGAAAATACTGTGTTGTAGAAGTTATCTTATGATTTGCTTCTCAAAAATAATTATTTTGTTGATCCTGAAAGCTGCTTGTATTTTCTTTTAACTTCAGGACACAATTGGAATTGAAATATCTATTACTAATCCTAAACAAAAACAGCTCCATTTAGATGTGATATTAACAGACATTTCCCTTAGTGGAGAATCCACACTTACTTTGGAACCAAATGAAACAACAACCTATGTGTTCAAATATTCCCCGATGATTACAGGCTCTGTAAATGAAAGGTATGTTTTAGAAAGTCTAATGAATATCAAATGTTTGCCATACTGGAACTAGTTTCTGTGACCATGCCTATTTCTTTGCATTCCTTAACTTTTAAGAACATTCTCTTTTATCTCATAGAAGGCAGGAGCAATGTGGCATTTTGATGTTGCCATGTGCTTAGTCCATTTTATTTCTTTACAAATTACGTTAGATAATTTGTAGCTTTCATTAAGAATGTAGTCTGAAACTTCTTAAGTGAAAAAGTGAGCTAAATGGAAAAAAAGAACATTTCGTTCAGAACAGGTGAAAACAAGTTTCATTTCCATTTATGGAAATCCATTTAACATTTTTTTTATCTAGAAATTCTCTGAAGAACAGATGATCTATATAGGAAATAACCCATCATGGAAACTTTCTGTATACAGACAGACATCTCCTCTGCAAAATATAGTGCATAGCACAATAAGCACTTAACAAAAGTTTATTTACTGATATTTAGCTTAATAAAACTGCCCATGACCTTGCAAATTTAAGTGACTTACCAAAAACCACACAAATAGTATGTCTAGGGTAATATTTGAATCTACATGTTCCTCACTCTAATCAATAAAGGTGAAAATCTTATTAATTTTAAAAAGCAGTTTTAAAATTCTTTATATTAATTTTTGAAAATCAGGATCTCCTGGTACATCATTATGCCATGGTAGAGTTATGCTTTTGTTTCTCCAAAGTTCCTTTTCTGATATTTTGCTAATATTTTCAGTGTAAAATATCTTCATGCTTAGAATCAAGAAAATAAGCATAGAATATGTTGTAGATACGAGATGATATAAAAATCATTTGTTCATACATCTTATATTTGTGAAGATCTAGGATTTTTTTTCTCATTTGGAACTACAGCAATAGCACAGTACTATATATAAGCCACTTTTCCTGTGATATTCCATTTGGATTACTATTGATCTGCAGAATGGCTAACACAAGTACTGAAATAAATGGTTCTGAAAATGGCTTTGGAAAGAATGTATTAAGTAAATTAATTGATAATTATATTTCACAATTTTAATTTAAACCACTAAAACTATATTGTTATAAAATTCTCAAAGGGAGTTCACAATGAGCTTCTATGTATTTTAAGCTGTGCCCCAGGCTACATATTGCTAATTATTTAAACTTTTGTTTTGCTTCCCTAATAGTTCTGAACACAGTAGTCGTGCTAATACAATTTTGAATATTTCTCTTTCCAGTGTTGTTTTCCAGCCTTATGTAGGTATAGAGTTCTGGTATTTATTGAAACTAACTGCTGAAAAGCCAAGACCAACTACACTGCCAGAAATTCGATGTTATCTTGGAAAGTAAGTTGAGTGCCACTGGACTAATTATTTTCTGCTATTAATATTTTGCTATAATGTGCTTATGTATTTTACATGAAGTATAATTATTATTTTGTTTCTCTTTTAGTGGAATGTATTTTTAGGAACCTCTAGGGAAAAACTGCCTAATTTATTGTTTTCTATGTAGAGTCAATGTCAACAAATAATAAACTTTTGGTCAGTTCATTTCCCTAAGCATTTCAAAATATTTATGGAGCAATTGATACTGCTGTATTTTAGAATCTTTATATTTCTATATTAGGCTAAATATTCAAGGGATTGCAAATATTAATCAATGAAGTAAGAATTATTTGCTACATTGGGGATTTTGAGTCAGCCTTTAGTATCCATACATGCTAATGGGTAAACTAATTCAACTCAACATTCTTTTTTCCTCAGATTTCTTGCCTCTTTATTGCTAAGCCTCATCTTAGATTATTCTCACCATTTGAACAGAGATCATGTAGAACAGGACCAAGATATCTAGATTTGGAGTGAGGAAGACCTGAGTTCAAATTTTACTTCATTTATA
This sequence comes from Gracilinanus agilis, assembly GCF_016433145.1. Lineage (NCBI taxonomy): Eukaryota > Metazoa > Chordata > Mammalia > Didelphimorphia > Didelphidae > Gracilinanus > Gracilinanus agilis. Next base: position 395,178,692 of record NC_058132.1, on the reverse strand, counting down.
ATCTGTGTGACTCTGGACAAGTCATCTAATCTCTCTCAGACTTCTTAATTTCCTAAATTATTAAATTAGAGGGATGAACTCTTAATTTTTCTTCTAACTCTCAATATATGATCAGAGGAATTCAAGGTCACTTCCTTTCTGTAGTGAGATATCAGTCATAGTTTAGTTTGGTTGTGATGATTAGTACAAGAGTGGGATTCTATTGGGATATAGAAGTCATTAAGAAGGGGCAGTTAAGTTTTAAAAAATAGAAATTTCATGATAAAAATAAAATTAAAAATAATTAAGTATATATATGAAATAATAATTTTGTATCAATTCAATAGGCTTAAAATGAGGCCTGAAAAAATATAGAAAAATAGTGAATGAAATAGAATAATTTTGGCAGCATCGATGACCAGCTAGAAAATGAGGGGAGACCTTCCCCATGTCTTCCATTATTTACCCTCTTTTGGAAAAGAAAAAGGAATAAAATCACTTGTATGAAATGTGTGCTGTTTTAGTTTATATAATAAAAATATAAAGTATTTTGAGATAATACTCAAAAGTAATTTGAGATAATATTCCATAAAAATATAAAATATTTACTTCATGTCACACAAATATTTTTATTGTATTATAATCTGTCTTCAGCTGAGATTTCTGACAACTTTGAACCTAATGTGAAAGACAGCTTAGATTGCTTTGCTTATTTCTTCTTTTTTTGCATTTTGTTTCTATCATCATTTTAATCATTCAAAATGCCTTCCTTTTATGCTACTACTTTGGTGCTATGATAGATTAGTGTAAGAGGCCTGGAGTCAGGAAGACGAGTTCAGATATAGCCTCAGACACTTAACTAACTGTGTGACCCTAGACAGGAGTCTTAAATTTGACTTACCTGTTTTCCCTTTCTGTAAGATGGCAATAATATTGGCACCTACATCCCAGAGTTCTAAAGAGGATAAAATGAAATATTAATTTTAAATTGCTTAGCACAATGTCTGGCAATTATAGGAATTATGTAAATGTTTTTGTTATCACTATTATTTTCAAATAGATTAATATAGTCCTTTATAATTGTAGGTTTGGACTAAATTATTATTTTTATTATAAATTCCTTTATGAATTGGTTTGATAAGTGTCAAAATAACTTTAGAAAAAGTTCAAGCCATTTAGAAAAAATATGGTAGAATTATTTGAGAAATGTGGCAATTTGCTATATTTGTATACTCCATTTTATACACATGATGAAGGCTAATAGGAGATCTAAATATCATAAAATAAATTATCTGACATCTAATTCTGTGCTTTCCAAGGAAAAGTTTATTGTTTTATCATTGTTTTCTCTGCATGTTTTTAATAACCTTAATAACATACCTTCAGAGGTGAATCTGTCTCTAATTTATAGCCATCGATCCTCTCTCTGTGCTCATGATTCCTAAAGCAGTTGCCATCCTTGGTTTCTGTTTTTCCATCTGAAAGCATTTATTCTGTGGTTTGACACTACCACTCAGGCATTCACTTCTTCCCCTACTGGTGTACTCTACTATCAATAACAGTTGCTAGTAGGATTTTGAATGCTACTGATACATTTCCTGATCTCCTATAACTGGCCATTTTCTTTACAGAATATTTCTTTACCCAAGGGGAGAGTTTACACAAAAGAAACCAGATGTATGATATGTTCACTGACAGATAACAACTAGAGTCAAGATAGGTTAACTATCTTTCCTCCACCCAGAAACTCCCATTACTGCATGCCTCACTTTGTTGAATTGTTGTTTCTTCCCTTTTGTAAGTGAGCTAAGCTGTAAACTCAGTATCTTGGCAGTCAATTAGAAGGCTTTTCATCTTCATTGGAAGACAAACTCTTAGTTGAAGATGACTAGAAATAGGCTTCCAGTAGACCAAATGTCGAAATGGAACTAGTCAGGAAATATTTGTGCATGCACGCGATATAATCCATTAGGAAGTGGGTGTAAATTTGGGCATCCTCTAAAGTATGAGCCCTGAGTAGTCAATCCTCCCATTATACTTCATTTAAATTGTTGTTAATCAGTAGTTTATGGGTCCAATAAACATTTCTACAGTCCAGGAAACTCATTCTTATGTTAAAATATTTATTGAGATTTCAACAATCTATGAGTCCTAACTGAAAACGTTACTCTTAAAGGTGTTAGAAATATTTTTTAGGGAAATGTGAAGATCTAGTCTCATTTGAATGAATAATAGATGATAAAACATTTTACTCTGTCCCAAGCATTGTACTAAGTGCTTCTATTGATTTTTGGGTTGTTTTTTTAAAACACATTTCACTTTTTGCCCTTTTTCTCATTTTCTTAACTTCAGCAGACAACACCAGTTATTGATTATGTACCTACCAAATGCAAGACATCATGTTAGACAATAATAGAGAGAAAAAAGATTAAATAATACCAAACATAGTCAACAGATCTCACAGCCTAGTAGAAGCAATTGGCATAGACATGAGAAGAAAAGATAACACAATATTTGATATTTGTAGACTTGAACTTGAGTACTAATTCCCCTAATTACTCAGTGTGTGATTTTTAAAATTTTAATTATGAAATTTAACTTTATTTCAAAATCACATGCTGATAAGAATTTTCAACAATTGTTTCTGACAGTTTGTAATCCATATTCTCTCTCTCTCTCCAATCTCTCCTGTTTCCCCAAAATGGCAAGTAATACCTTTTCATCATGAATCCCTTGGAGTAGTCCTGGATTCTTGCATCTCTTACACTTGCTTGAAATATTTAAGTCATTCCCAGTTGATCATCATACTTTATTGCTATCACTGTGCACACTGTTCTACTGGTTCTACCTACTTCGTTTTGCATCATTTCATGTAAGTCTTTCCAGGTTTTTTGTGATCATGTTATTCATCATTTATTATGGCATAATATTATTCCATTACAAACACAAACAACAAATTGTTAAAATGGTCCCTATTTGATAGGCATCCCTGCATTTTCCAATTCTTTGCTACCACTAAATGTGCTGCTATAAATATGTTTTTACAAATAAGTTCTTTTCCATCATCTCTTTGGGATTCAAATATAGTGCTGGTTTAAAGGTAAATCATGGTTTCATGGCCCTTGGGGCATGGTTCCAAATTGATTTTCAGAATGGTTATATAACAGCTCCACCAACAGTGTATTAATGTCCCAATTTTCCCATATCCCTTCCAACATTAATAATTTTTTTCTTTTTTGTTATATTATCTAATCTGACAGTTGTGAAGTGGTACCTCAGATTTATTTTAAGTGTACTTTTCTAATTAATAGTTATCTTGAGCATTTCTTAATATAACTAAAGTTAGTTTTAATTTCTTCATTCAAGAATTGTCTATTCATATCATTGATCATTTGTTAATTGGATAATGCTTCATTTTCTTATAAATTTGACTCAGTTCTCAATATATTTGAGAAACGAGGCCTTTGTCAGAGTCACTTGCTATAAAAATTTTCCCCAGTTTTCTCTTCTAATCTTGTTTGCATTGGTTTTGTTTGTGCAAAATCTTTTTAATTTAATGTAGTCAAAGTTATTTATTTTATATCCCATAATATACTCTGTCTTGTTTGAACATAAATCATTCCCTTATTCATAGATTTAACAGATAAACTCTTCCATGCTCCTTTAATTTATTTATGGTTTGACCCTTTATTTCTTTTTTTTAAAATTTTAAACATTTTATTTAGAATATTTTTTCATGGTTACATGATTCATAATATCGCTTCCCCCAATCTCTTCTCTTCCCTCCCAAAGTCTACAAGCAGTTCCACTGGGTTATATACATGTATCATTGTTCAAAACATATTTCTATGTTATTCATATTTGTAGTAGAGTGATCCTTTAACATCAAAACCCTAATCAGATCCCTGTTGCACTATGTGATTGAGCATATATTTTTCTAATGCATTTCTGGTTCCACAGTTCTTTCTCTGGATGTGGATAGTGTTCTTTCTCACAAGTTCCTCTGGATTGTCCTGGGTCATTGCATTGCTGCTAGTAGAAAAATCTATTATATTCGATTGTGCCATAATATATCAGTCTCTGTGTACAATGTTCTCCTGATTCTGCTACTTTCATTCTGCATCAATTCCTGGAGGTCGTTCCAGTTCACATGGAATTTCTTCATTTTTTAATTCCTTTCAGCACAATAATATTCCATCACCCACATATAGCACAATTCATTCAGCCATTTCTCAATCGATGGACAACTCCTCATTTTCCATATTTTTTGCCACCGCAAAGAGTGCAGCTATATTTTTTGTACAAATCTTTTTATCTTTTTGGGATAAAAACCTAGCAGTGGTATGCCTGGGTCAAAGGGTAGGCATTCATTTATAGCCCTTTGCGCATAGTTCCAAATTGCCCTCCAGAATGGTTGGACCAATTCACAACTCCATCAGTAATGCATTAAAGTCCCAATTTTGCCATATCCTCTCCAACACTTATCACTTTCCTTTGCTGTCATATTGGCCAGTCTGCCAGGTGTGAGGTGGTACCTCAGAGATGTTTTAATTTGCATTTCTCTAATCAGAAGGGATTTAGAACACTTTTCCATGTGCTTTTATTTAAATATTTTTTATTGTTGGTGGTTATTAAGTATATAATAAAAAAGAATAAAAAAAGAAAAAAATTAATGTATTATTGAGACAAAATTCTAATACTTTTTGAAGAAGATGTATTATCATCCATTTTACTACTATGCCAATAAAATTACTGTGTCTTTTCATTTTACTTACACCTAAAAACTCTATATGATATTTTTCTTCCTATTAGAATGTGAACTCCTTGAAAGTAAGAACTCTCTTCTTTTTCTTTTTATAGTTCTAATGCTTAGCACTGAGCTTTGCATACAAACTTTCAATATTTCTTTTACTTTCATGACTTATTTATTCATGATTAATGCACAAGAAAGGTACAAACCAATTAGTATTGTTCTTCATGGTCTGAGTGGAGATTAAGAAAGATTTGGTGATAAAGATAGCATCACCACATCTGAGCTAGACCTTAAAGAATGGGCATGATTTTAGCATATAGGTAAGAGAGTTGAGAGAATGCATTCCATGCATTAAGAATAACATGAGGGGCAGCTGGGTAGCTCAGTGGAGTGAAAGCCAGGCCTAGAGACAGGAGGTCCTAGGTTCAAACCCAGCCTCAGCCACTTCCCAGCTGTGTGACCCTGGGCAAGTCACTTGACCCCCATTGCCCACCCTTACCAATCTTCCACCTATGAGACAATACACCGAAGTACAAGGGTTTAAAAAAAAAGAATAACATGAGCAAAGCAAAGAAGCAACATAGTTCAGGATCTGTTCAGAACAAACCAGTATACCACTGGACTTAAGTACATAAAAGGGAAAGAATATGAAATAAGTCTGGAAAAGTTAGAGTGTTTCTTGAAATTGTAGGAAGGTCTCAGTGAAGGCTGTGAAAAAAAGTGACATAATAAAATTTGTTTATTAGAGAAATTAATCTGAAAGTAATATAAAGGATTGATTGAATGCAAGATAATATAGAAGTCAGCAGGCCTATGAGGAGCCTATTGTCATAATCTGTGTGTTCCGTAATAACTAAGAGGGAAAGGATAGAATGAAGAGAAGAGATATGGGAAAGATTGTAGAGACAGAAGTCATATTCTGGATGGTATTGATAATTTGAGGTGAGGAAATCCCCTCCACCAATGTAGAGGATGACAATGTCTAGTATTTGAGAATTGCTTCCAGGTTTTGGAAGAGTTAGGACACTTGTGCAAAGACACATTCAGCAAGTTTTAGAGATGAGACTTAAAACCTAGGTCTGTAAATCAGAGTCCACTCTATTGCCTAGATCATGCTGCCTCTCTAAGATGAAAAGTTAAATAACAAGTTTTCTGGAAGCAGTAAATGACTGTTCGAGAGGCAGAGGAAGCAGTCTAAATCAGAGACTCAGAACAAGATCTAAGATCTAGCACAAGGACAAGTTCAGATTTTTCAAGCTGAGAAAGGTTAATATAAAGAGACAGCTGAGTCACATTGGACCAAAGGCATCAATATTATCTGTTGCACTTAAGGCTATATAGATTAATGCCAATTAGCCCGAACTTCAACTCCCAAGTCATCCCCACTCCAGTCATTCTCTAGTCAGCTAAGGAGCTGGTCTTACTACTGTTATTCCTGTTAGATGAGCTAATCTCCTTTCTTCCCCTAATGTTGCTAGAGGCAGAATAAGACTTTTCTTCTTCCTATTGACATGAGGTAACTTAATTTCACACAACATGAGCAGGCATGAATGCTTCTCCACATTTGAGTTCTCCCTCATACTTAGCCATGCTGTACACTCAGGAGGTCAACTGTAGATGTGAATATGACCCTGCTCCCTCCCAAGGTCACATTTGCCCTGTTCAATTTGCAAAGCTGACCACTGAGATGAATAGATTATCCTAGAGGGTCTGCTGGCATGACCAAGTGGAAACAGTTTGTAAAATAAATTGCTTTTCATACAACATGAAAAACCTGCCATTAGCTAAGATCAGGATAATTCTTTTGAATCCTCATAGAGCTATATGTTTCTGAATAAAGTCTCTTTTCATCTATACCCCAAAGTGTGAGTTTTAAAATTTTTCCCCCTACAACGTTCCTTAATCTTGATGGAATTCATTTGAATGGTAAATAAAACAAACCACTTCTTTAGAATAATATTGTGAAAATTACTTTAAACAGAAGTGAATCTATTCATGAAAAAATATGACTTTTTCCTTTTTGACTTAAAATACTTAAGACAAATTCACAAAATTTCAGAGTTTAATTTGTTGGGATTGATTGATTGATTTTTTAAGACCTCAAAAATTTTCTTTTAATCCAACTTTGATGTGATCATTTCTTCTGATAATAGAAACATGCATCAAAAAACATCTTTAAAATAATGACGTTGTACTATTAGGAAAACAATCAATTGATTTTTGGATCTTCATTTTTTTTCAGAAGGCCTATAAAAATATGGAACTGTATCTATTGACCAGAATGAGAAGTAGTCCTTATCATTTCTGGTACCAGGGGATGGTTGCTACAACTCTGTACTATGGAAAACACTTGTATTCTTGGTTTATCATCCTAGACTTGCTGGTTGATTGAAAAGGATTCAAGATTGAAGCTGAGAGCTAGTGCAGAAACAACTCCACCTTGCTTATCCTCTATTGCCCTTTCATAGATCTCAACATTTAGCTCAAGATTATATAATTCAGTGATTCAATCGCCGACAGTCTGTTGAAGATGTGGGTGGGCACAGATAAAAGGCCAATGGGATTTCTGAATCTCTAAAGTAAGCCCACATTAGAAACTCATCTTGATCTTTTTCAGCATCCCAATATACTCTTTGTTGACTATGATCAAACCTATCTACTTCACAGCACCTTGTTCATGATGTTAGTGCTTTATTGACTGTGACCATATCTGTCTTTGGGTATTATTTACCTTTGGCTTATTTAATATGTCCTTCTCCTGAATCTGTTTTATCCTTAATGCTAGTTTATCCCATTTTTGACATTTAGAACAAAATAACTGATGACCATAATCCCTGACAAACTCTTAGCACAATGTTAATAGAGCTTATTAAATGAGCTATAATAGCTAGTTTTGATATACCTTAAGGTATATATACTGACTTGACATGACATAATATAATATATGATACTATATATGTGAGATATATATATATATATAACATTTTATGTGTATATAATCATATACATATACATACAGTATCATTCAGTCTTCATAAGAAACCTGTGAGGTAAATGTTATTATTCCCTTTTTACAGATAAGGAAACTGAGCCTGAGAGAGGTTAAAGTGATTTTCCCAGTCACAGAGCAGCTATATGTCTCTGATAGTATTTTAACTCAAATTTTACAAGTCCCACACCAATTTTGATTCTGCCACCTACCTGCTTAATGCCAAATAAATGGAAGCCTGATCCTGACTGATGATGATTTTCCATAACTCATGTGTGTTCTATTATGTTGTTTTTGCTCATTTTTATTAAATCTACACAAGAATTGGATCAGATGCATTAGATGTTGCCTTTACTTCTTTTAAAAATATTTTCTTATGAAAATTGTTGCAGCTGGTTAAATATATGGAAAAATCTATTCATGTGTCTACATGAAAAATTATAATTTGCTCATTAATCACCCAGGGAAGAATTTTATATCTTTATAAAAGATCTTTCTGACAAGATTTTATAATAACTACTTTAAATGGTCCAGGGGGCATGATAAATATTTTATCATTGCTATTGTAAAATAGAAAGACCAAGATGAAATAATAGCAGTATTTAACAATAGATCAAAAGCTAGAACAATTACGTATTATTAAATTTTAATTTTGTCCATTAGTTAAGTGGACAGGGTATTTTAAAAACAAAAATTATTAAGTATCTCTGATATAAAACCTCTTACCATGCACTTGCAACTTCATTTTAGTATCCACATGTGATTTATGGTGAAATCGGTATGTAAGGTCAGGCTAGATTAGATGACCCCTTAAATTTCCTTCCAGCCCCTTGTTTTTTTGGCAGTCACTTAAACACTAAATTTTTCTCTCCTTTTTTTTTCCTTTTTGTTTTTCCTCTACACAGTACAGGCAATTTTCTTAACTCTTTGCTTGAAGAATGTAAGTTTTAAGAGTTGTGGACTTAAATTCTCAAAGTGCCTCTAGGTTACTTCAATTCACTTTGCTATAATGTTACTTAAAATCCCTAGGAAAAATATTCTTTGTTTTCATAAGTCGACAAATATGTTGAAGTAGATGTCATTTCAAAACTACAAAAACCTTCAGGAAAAAAACCTCAATCATAATTTCTTATCCTCTAGCAGTTTTTATAATGCACATTATGAAATTGCAAATGTACCCAGATTTTATATCTTCTTACATTATTCTCCACACACACATACACACACATACACACACACACACATATAATGTCAACACTTGCCTTTACATTTATACACTATTTCATTTTAGAAATCACCTAAATTGGAAAGTAACTTAGATAATTTCATTTTCCATTAAACATTCAAGTAGAATGTTAGACCTCTCTATTTATTGGATTCATTTCATATAGAAAACAATATATTCCAGCAAATGCTATTCATTTCTTATAATGTGGAGAATCTAATATTAGATTCTATACTATGTATGATATCATAAATATCTATGTATTTATATATACCTATGTGTATGTGTATGCAGATAAATACATATCTATGCATATTGCATACATGCTAACATACAATGCTATTTGTAGTTATTTCTACCAACATCTCATAATGGAAAAGTGTATGCATGTATTTTTGCACATACATAAATACATTCATATATGTATATGTACATATATTTATGCATGTTTGCATGTATAAATATATGTGTGCATGTATGTTTATATATATTGAATGATGTTATCATGATAGAAAAAGCATAGTTGGTCCATAGTTGAGAAAAGGAGTAGGATTAACTGCTGATTTCTTCTTAGTAAAAGTATGCTGTTTCCTAGTGATCACTATTTTCTTTTATATGTTTCCATAAACTGTCCATTTAATGCTGCACTCTTAAAATTTTTAATGGAGATATATGTCAAACTCAAGAGTATGTATTTTAGAAGAACTATATTTCTTCTTTTTATGAAAATTTAAAGCAAGGTAAAATTGATACTATTTCCAATCTTTTGGCTACCATTCGTCCCCTTATGAACCATCTAAAATTAATAGAAACAGTTCAATAATTGAATTTATAAATTCTTTTTGCTACCTAGGGTGCAATTTTTCCCCCTTTCAATTCAACAAACCTTCAGCTAGCTACTGTGTGCAAAGCAATATGGAATGTGATGAGTATAGTGAGTATATAAAATAAAAATCTTCCATTATTCAGAGGAAATAGAATAGGTCCATGCACAATTATAAGAGTGACAATCTTTAGGTTTCCCCCTGCTTTGTTCTCTAGGAAATAATTTTTTTAGGAATTTCTTTTTCGAAGGCCTCTTATCATTCTCAAGTCATCATTCATTTCCCCTTTTCATATGGCCATGAAATCATAATTGCCTTTTCTTGGACTTTTAAAAATAGACTTCCTTCATGCATAGATTGGACATTTCACCCTGTGATCACTGACATTTAATCAATTAGTCATCATTTATTAATCTGGAGGACCTTGGGAGATCCTTGAATTGGGCTTTTTCATTTTACATATGGGGAAACAGGCCAAGAGAGAAGCTTGTCATTTTTTAAAGCTCATTTGTTTGCTTGTTTTAACATTCATTACAAATTTTTTTGAGTTTCAAATTCTCTTCTTCCAACCACTTTCTCCCTACCCATTGAAAAGATGAGCAATATGATATCAATTATACGTTCACATATTTTTAATAGTATAGTCAGGTCTAGAACTCTGGTCCTTTAACTATTGTTCTTTTCCTTACAAAATGCAACTTCCCTTAATTATTGTTACCCTCAGCATTTACCATGAACTTGAAGACAATGTTTTCCCTTAGATCCATCCCATCAGAGTTTATGTGAAATATTATTTAATTTCTTTTATACCTTTGCCAAGGAAATACACATTCTGACTTTTGAGTTTGGTTCATTAAATGCATTGTGAGAATTTATTTTTCATAGTTTGTATTAACTCCTCTATATTAGGGAGAATGACTATGTTTTCCTATGTTTGGGATCAGGATAAGGGTAAGAGGGCATAGGTGAGGCATACTACCTGGGCATAGGTAGCATGCTCACAATGGGGTATGGATGGGGGTCCAGGGTGAGGGAATGAGTCTGGCATAACCAGTATTCCTCACAAGGGGTGGGGGTAGGTGCAAAGGAGAGAGAGAGAGAGAGAGAGAGAGAGAGAGAGAGAGAGAGAGAGAGNAGAGAGAGAGAGAGAGAGAGAGAGAGAGAGAGAGAGAGAGAGAGAGAGAGAGAGAGACTCCAAATCTGAGGTCCCAGAAACAGTGAGCATTGATACCTAGGCTTGCTCAGATTTTATAGGGATCCAACACAATGTTACCTCTACTTTCCCATCTTGTGTATATTATTCTACAGATTTTACAGGGATCCAACACAATGTTACCTCTAATTTCCCGTCATCTGTATAATATTCTATATTTTTTAGCTAAGTCAGGGTTTTAGGCCTGTCCAAGGCTGAAAAATCCTTTTAAATATTTCTTTGGGCTATAGCATTGCAATATTTCTTGGGACATGTAGTCAAGATTATAACTTGTAAGTTTTGAGATTTCTCTCATAGGAATTAGGTCATCTGGAGAATTCTTACCACAGGAATAGAAGAAAATGGGGGATAGTCTTTTAGTCACATTTGAAAAAGAGCATATTAAAGGCCTATTTTAACATATATTTAATAAAGCTCCTTGGAAAGGGGGTTTCTTTTACTCTTCAAAAGGAGAGATTGATATCTCCTAGTGGAGGGCACCTAACTTTACTATTTTTCTGTAGGAAGTTGCCAGTCTATAATTACTAATGCTAATCAATGTATATTGGGGAATAATGCACAAATTTCATCCCACACAGTAATGATTTTAGTAGGCTTTTTGTTATTATTCTAGTATAAGTATTAAGGTTTTGAATTAAGTAAATAACTGCTTTAGCAGGTCTTAGTGTCAACCCCACCCTTCAAAGTTACTGTATGGACCCTCAGCAATAATCATGGTCTTTCAAATAAACCTGACCTGGGGTTCGAAGCCTGGTACTACCCAACATCACCCACTCTTTTCCTTTGAGTCACTAGTTCAGGCTTCACCACTTCCTCCTTTTCCATCAAGTGACTTCTAAGTTATCATCAAGTGACTTCTTCGACCACTGAGAAGTATGTCCTGATCTATGTTTAACATGGTTTTTTAAACTTGGTATATAAGTTGTGATATTGTTTGGGGTACATAGGAAGGTCTTTCACAGTGCTGGGAGTCTTTTGGTCTTGAGCAGAGGTCTGGCTTTGTTGTGGGACTGGCCCTCCTACAATAAACCTATCTTTATTTTATGATTTGGAGACTTTGTTCATCATTCGCATTCCTGTGGTTAGAAATTATACAACATTCACACTCTGTGATCCAGCTTCCCTTGTCTAATTTACACTTGCTCAACCCTTATCACCGGACTCCATGTCGTTTCACTAGAATTTTTTTAACCCTTACTTTCTATCTTACTAATAACACTAAGGCAAAGACTAGATAAATAGGGTAAAGTGACTTGCCCAGGGTTACATAGCTTGGAAGTGTATGAAACCAGATTTGAATCTAGATCCTCCCAACTCCAGGCCTAGAATCCTATCTATTATAACACCTAGCTCCCCCTCCATGCCTTTTACTGGATATCCCTCATGCTAGGAATAATCTCTCTTTGCATCTCTGTCTCCTGGCTTCTGGCTTCCTCCTGACTTCTGATTTCCATCAGGACTCACCTCAAAGCTTACCTTCTTCAGAAGGCTTTCCTCAGTCTCCTCCAGCTCTTATTGCCTTCCCTTTGAAATTTCCTTTTATTTGTATTGTATAAAGCTTGTATGAAGCATGTAGTTGTTTACATATAATTTTCTCCAATTAAGTGTGAACTTCTTTTTAAAAAAGACCTTGTTTTTGCCTTTCCCTGTATCGGCAGTGCATAGCATATTTTTGACACATAATACAATTTTAATAAATATTTGTTCAATAACAGAATGAATGCATTAGAAACATATGGTCGATCTGCTTTGTATGTATTTCACAGTTTAGAATAGGGAGAAAGAATAGTGAAGATGTACATGTTGTACCAAGAAGTAGACAGAATAATAGACTCTGCCAGAAGTTTTGGAATCATGCCAGCTGGAGTGTCTGGAGATAAAGAAAAGAAATTTCGTTGATTGAAAAAAAAATTCATGGCTAACCCAGAATGCAGAGAAAAAAATCAAAACATGTAAATCCCTGCAGTCAAGGATTCCTCTGTGCACAATAGAGCTAAAAACGCAGTGTTAGGCTGATGCTTGGTGGAAATAACTGGACGTCCTTCCCTTAGACTGTAGGTTTGAAGACTTATATCTTCCTATTGTTTCCTTCTACCTGGTTCATAGGGTCCCTTCTTCCACTGAGAGGGACTAATGAAGCTATTCCCAAAGGGAAGACTCAATGGAGGAACTGGGAAGGAGCAGCCCTGTCCTCACAAAGACAGGGCCTTCAAACAAGGAGTTAATTTTCCTTTTTAACCACTTACCTTTGATTCCCATACAATGTATCACATATTAATACTGAGGATACAGATGGAAAAAAACTCAAGTATTGGGGTAGGAGGATTTTTTTCTGCAAAAAATATAAACCAAGCAAAATCAACCACAGTTAATAATAGAGTTAACCTCAAAGCAGGTGAAGTGATTAACCTGCCTCAATATGAAATTTAATACCTGTCTATATTTGTAAGGCATCTATCAATTTTGATTTCATGGGTGTACATCAAAGTTTAGAGGATTAACAAATTCAATTTGGAAAAATCCGGCTTCATATCTTATGTACTCTTTCCATAAAAAAAATTGCAATGATTAGTGAAATACCTAATCTTAACTCCTTTTAAATAAAAACAGCTTTCTTATGAATTAATAAATTATTGGCTCATGCTTACTCTTGGACAGACATCCATAGCTTTTTAATTCATTTCATTTGAAAATAAAGACATGAGTCTCATATGTATATGGGTATTTCAATTCAGTGTAACAATTTGATTTGAAACAAAATAAAATATATCAATGGCAAGATGAAGTGAAATTTTGTTCCTTTGTATTAAACAGCAAATAAGTTAAACTTAAATATTAAGTATTTTGCACCATCCCACAGATTCAGTTAAATCATGAGTCAAATTTTGTTCTTGAAATCTGATGATTTCTTACATTGTGGTGTAAAAATCAATATCCCATTACTCCAGTCTGAGCCTTATTAAAAATTGTTTTCCTAATACATATTCCAGAATGTACTAATGACTTTCTAAGCCTATATTCAATGAGTAGGTTTTCCTTTACAAAACTATGAGACTAGACTCATCTTGTAGTATTTGGGTTAATCATTTTATAGATTTTCATTTAATTATAATTTTTTTGAACATTTGAGAAAAATATAGTCAACTTTTGTGATGGAACTAGCTTTTGGTGTGTGGTCTCTTTCAGAATCTATTTTCCAAGAATAGTATTTCACTCCCTTTCCCTTTTAAGATATAACATTATGTATTCATTTAGTTTTTTTTTTTAATCTAATTTTCTGGAAAGAGGAATTCAGATTATATTTTATAATTTAGACTGATTAGATGTTCAGTTTCCTCCTAATGTTAATTTTATTCTGTTGGAGGGTCACAGAATTATAATTAAAATCATAATATGCATATTGCACAGAGTGAATGTTCCCTAGGTTGTAATGAATGGTATAATCATCTTGACATAAAATATTATTCTTGATATATTTGTTTGAGAGAGGGGGGAGGGAACTGGAAATAAATGTGGTTAGAAGAGAATGTATACATAAATGGACAGCACTATATACAGTAATTTGATATCATTGCTCAAGGTTATAAGATGATAAAGAAGAATCATGGCTTAGAAACTACATATCAAAAGGATTTCAGAGTAACAGTTAATTATATGGTCTCAACTATTTCTTGCAAGGAAAGTAAATACATGTGGTATTGTTTGTCACTTGGTTAGAATTAATTTCTGTCCTATTAATTTTATAGATGGAAGATCTTGAATTTTATAGATGGAAGATCATGACCTATACATATATAGTACAATACATGTATTACATTTTATTCTCTAAGACAATCAGTTAATCGATTAGCATTTATTAAAAAATATGTTCTACTGAGAACACAAACAAAAAGAATGAAATAATGTTCTCTCTAAAAGATTTTACATTCTATAAAAGAAGGTATCATGAACATATATAAATATCAATAGAATACATATACAGAAAGAATAGAAAATAAGTTAAAGTCAGGTAGGGAGGAGAATGTTAGCAATCTGGAAGATCTAGAAAGAATCCTTGTATAAGGTATTGCTTGTTTTGCATCTTGGAAGAAGAAAGAGATTCGATGAAAGGGATGTGAGGAGGGGAACAGAGTATGTTCCAGGCAAGGAGAGCATCTAGTACAAAGTCAGTGGGACAAGAAATGAAATACCATAAATGCAGAACATGGAGAAGGCCAATTTGTCTAGTTCATCAAGTGTGGGAATAGGAATAATGGATACAGAGTCTTGACAGACAAGTTTGCCTTCGGTTTTAAAAGGGTTCCCAAACCAAATAGGGGAGTTTATATTTGATCCTAGAGCCACTGAATTTATTGAATGACATGGTCAGATATATGCTAAAGGAAAATCAATTGAGTAGACATGTGAATGATCTAATATTTTCACAATTACTCACAAAACTGCAAGCTACTTTTTCCAAATATAAAAAAAAGATGAAGATTTTTGATGAAAAAATATACAGAGGTTTCACAACATCTAAATGCTTAATCTATTCATCTAAGATTATTTTTGCTTTTTAAACTACAAAAGCCATAGAATTTGCTGAATATTATTTTATTCAATGTAATAATTTAAGTCATGTTAGTGATCCATTGGTGTTTCTTACAGGAATATCAATTTGACTATCCCTTTAGTTAATACTACACGAGAAACCCTGGAATTGACAGTTATCAACACTAATCCTATAAATTTTTTACTGGAAACAAGCAAAAAACCATTAGTAAGTATATTTGCAAAATAAATGACTATCTTTGCTATAGCTTCTAGCAAAAAACATAGAATTCCAAATAATATAGTATTTTATGTTTTGTAACACACCAATTTTGCTTCAATTGAATTTTAAAAGTCACCAAATCCTTTCAAAGCTTTTAGTACAAAATCATAATTTGGTGGGAAAAAAATGTTATCCTGAGAATTAGAAAAATTTGGTTCTCATCCCACTTTTACTGCTAAAAACTGGATATAGGAATCTTTTAGTGTGAACTTCATTAGCCTCATTTATAAAATAAAGTGGTTGAGGTAGTCCACAAGGTCATTCCTAATGTTAAAATCATAGAATTCTATATTTTGCTAATTCTTTTTTTAAAACCTTACCTTTCATTTTAGAATCAATACTGTATATTGGTTACCAGGCAGAAAAGCAGTCAGGGCTAGGCAATGGGGGTTAAGTGACTTGCCCAGGGTCACATAGTTAGGAAGTATCTGAGACCAGATTTGTACCCAGCACCTATTGCCTCTAGGCTTAGCTCTCAATCCACTGAGGCACTTGGCTGCCCCTTTAACTAATGCTTAATTATATAATCATAAAGCGTCAACCATGATACCCTCAAGCCCAACCTCTCATTTTACAGATAAGGAAACTGGAACCAAAGTCAATTAAATGATTTGCCCACACAGGGATGATTAGAAGCTGTATTTCAACCCATATACCTAGTCCACTACTAGTGGTCTTTCCACTGTCTTATATTACCTCCCAAAGAAATATTGTAGCAAGATTAAAATATTTTTAAAAAGGTAAATTTAAGGAATTACTTCGATTGTAAGTCACCCATCTTTGAAAGGGATAGAAAAAACTAAAGACACTACTGTCTCTATCCTCATGATGCTAAAAATCTTGTTGGAAGAGTAGTATTATGAAAGATTCAAGGAGAATGGGAGTCTTTTCTAAGTGGGAGGAGCAAGAGTGAGAAAAACTTTGTAAATAAGGCAATGTATGAATTTTTATTTTTAGGAAGAGAAAAACTCTAAAGAGATACGAAAGAGTAAATTCTATGCAGAGTGGTAGAGATGGCTTGTGTAGTTGAATCAGACTAATGTTTTTCCAGAGTATTACTCTAAAAACTTCTTTAATATTTGTTGTGGAGTCTAAAGAAAATCCTAATACATCTTATTGTAATCCTTGTGTCAGAAGCTTGCTTCTGCTATGAAGAGTCTAACTGCTCTCTATGGACCCCTTATTTCTCTGGGTCATCTATTGGCCTTAGAACATAAATATTAATGCATTTCTCCATGGGTAACACCAATTTCTCCTACAAATATGAAGGTTCATCAGTCTCAAAATATAGGTACATTTTTATTTATGCCTTGTACCTTCTCATAAGAAAGACATCTGAATCAAGACCTTTTTTTTCCAGCAGGAAAAGAGCTTTTATACTGCTACTGCACTCAGGCCAGTGACCAGTATATCTTACCCTGTTTGGGATGCCCACATAAAGAGTGGGAGGGGAAGTTTTATTCCTGAACACTCGTGTCCTTTTATGTGATTCACAATCCCCTTTCTATAGCAGTTGTCATAGGTTGTCTTCACTGCCTTTTGTATCTCAGCTGATTTGCTATAAATTCCTAAAGCTTAGTGGCTAGCACTCCCATTTTTGCCTCACATGTTTCATTTCCTGGCAATTCTGTACATTGTTTTCTGACTTCCACACCTGAATTTTTCTCTAATTGATGGTAGATCTCACCTTCCTCGAGAGAATTAATATTGTAGTATATAATAGAAGTGGAGCTGTTATCCTGGAGCTCAAAGACTATCCTTTTGTGTGTACCTCACCAAATGAGTGACCTAATATTTGTAATCATCTGTTTTAGTACACAAAGTCCCAAACCCTTTCTCTTTAATCTTAAGGTTCTCACAAAGTGCTATAATGATGTGGGAATATTCCTTTCTTTTATTACTTGAATGTGTCTTTTTTTCCTTTCCTAGCTAGTTTAGGATGAGTCAGGTCCAGTTACCTCCTTTATATCCTGCTGGTATCACAGCTCCTATTGAACTTACGATTAGCAAGGATGCCTTCTACTAGTGCCTTTTTGTTTCCTGGATTTCTCTTAAGTCAACCAGATTAGGCTGCTCAAACCACATGGGAACTGATTGCTACAAGATCTCCAAAAGGGAAAGGGGTAAGGGTGGAATCTGTTGTTCCCCACGTCTAGGTTGTATTTTCAAGGAAAAGAAGCTTACTTGGTCTTGAAGACATTCCTTTTATTCTTGAAACTAATTAATTTGTTTTGAATTTACCTTGCTTGCTACATAGTATGACATCGTGTTCAGTAACCTGAAATAAACAGCATTAAAAATAAAAGTAATATTTTTATCAGGCTTTTAAGTCAGCTTGTATATCTAAACAGCTTCTTTTTATACAGTCCATAACACCCTACTGTTATTTGGGGGGGGGGATAAATGTTCTGTGACTACCACTAAAAATTGTTTATTACAGTGTGCTTTATCAATCTTAGCACCAAGAGTGGAGAATAGGAGCAGCTGAAAACATTAATCACATAAACATCAGCATCAGCATCCGTATCGGGTGTATGCACTCACACACAGACAGACATATACGCAAACAGAAGAATGTCTCAAACAAAAGTAATAATTTTTTTCCATTTTCCTTTTCTGTGTTTTCATAGTTTATTGTGCCACCTCACTCCACTACTGAAGTGCCTGTTCAGTTTTATCCTTCAGCCCTTGGAAGAGCTAAGCATCAAGTTTCATTCATCTTTCAGTGTAAACAGGTTTGGCTAAATCACAACACAATATCAAAGTAATGGAATGTTAATATTTGATAGATGTTTCAGGCCATGGGATTATTTCTACACTGTTTTCTGGAATTTAAAACCAGAGGCTTAGAATATAAACAGGAAGACACGATTGTTGATTAACATCTTCCTAGCCTCAATTTCACCACTTATCTTATTACATATCTAGGATAAATTGGTGAATGTATCATTTTGAATGTTTTCATCTGTCATACGTTCATCATTTCATCAACATACTATCCAAGTATATCTGGGATACTGGAATATTGAAACAATCTTTCTAACCAGAAGGCATTTGGCATTTAATTTTACTTTTAGTTGAAATTATCCTTGGTCTTAAATGAGTCAAGCCTTGAATTTTTGTTTGTTTGTTTTTGTTGATGTTGTTGATTTTCTAGATTTAAGAAAGTGATGGGGGAAATGTTAATAAGGTAGATTAAACTTAAAAGTGTGCCCTATGGAATTGCACCCCCCCACCCCAAAGAGTAAATTGTTAAACATTTGCCAGCATACAACTATACATAAACCTTTTACATTGTCTTTTCTAGTAAATTTCTAATCCTATCTTGCAAGGGATTGACTTTTTTGGCCAAAGTAAGCCTTAATAGAATTGCCAGAAAATTCTGAGTGAAAGCTTTCTTGGTTTGAAGTATCTGGATAATTATCTCACTAATCTACTTTGCTTTTGCTTTTAAAAGAAAGCCTGCTGGATGAGGTTATTTTTTAAAACATTTATTGATATTTATATTTTTGAAAAGTTAACATGGTTACATAATTCATGCTCTTACTTTCCCCTTCACCCTCCTCCCCCGAATTCTCTCTCCCCACCATGGCAGTTGCGTATTTCCACTGGTTTTAACATGTGTCATTGATCAAGACCTATTTCCAAATTGTTGATAGTTGCATTGGTGTGGTAGTTTCAGGTCTACATCCCCAATCATGTCCACCTCGACCCATGTGTTCAAGCAGTTGTTTTTCTTCTGTTTCCACTCCTATAGTACTTCCTCTGAATGTGGGTAGTGTTCTTTTCCATAAATCTCTAGGAATTAATTGCATTGCTGCTAGTATAGAAGTCCATTACATTCTATTTTAACACAGTGTATTGGTCTCTGTGTACAAAGTTCTTCTGGCTCTGCTCCTTTCGCTCTGCATCAATTCCTGGAGGTCTTTCCAGTTCACATGGAATTCCTCCAGTTTATTATTCCTTTGAGCACAATAGTATTCCATCACCAGCATATACCACAATTTGTTCAGCCATTCCTCAATTGAAGGGCATACCCTCATTTTCCAGTTTTTTGCCACCACAAAAAGCACAGCTATAAATATTTTCGTACAAGTCTGTTTATCTATGATCTCTTTGGAGGTACAAACCCAACAATGGTATGGCTGAATCAAAGGGCAGGCATTCTTTTATAGCCCTTTGAGCATAGTTCCAAATTGCCAGCCAGAATGGTTGGATCAGTTCACAACTCCACCAACAATGCATTAATATCCCAGTTTTGCAACATCCCCTCCAGCATTCATTACTCTCCCCTTCTTTCATTTTAGCCAATCTGCTAGGTGTGAAATGATACCTCAGAGTTGTTTTGATTTGATTTCTCTAATTATTAGAGATTTAGAACACTTTCCCGTGTGCTTATTGATAACTTTTGATTTCTTTATCTGAAAATTGCCTATTCATGTCTCTTGCCCATTTATCAATTGGGGAATGGCTTGATTTTTTATACAATTGGATGAGGCTATTTTGATGGTAGTTAGGCCCTCATTTTTTTCAACTGTTAAATGATGGAGACTTAACATACTTCCTAAGTTCTCTAAACCTCGATTAAATACTTTTTTTTTTAAACCCTTGTACTTCGCTGTGTTGTCTCATAGGTGGAAGATTGGTAAGGGTGGGCAATGGGGATCAAGTGACTTGCCCAGGGTCACACAGCTGGGAAGTGGCTGAGGCCGGGTTTGAACCTAGGACCTCCTGTCTCTAGGCCTGACTCTCACTCCACTGAGCTACACAGCTGCCCTTGATTAAACACTTTTTTAAAAATTTAAATATTTTATTTTTTAGAAAAATTTCCCATGGTTACATGATTCTTGTTTTTACTTTTCCCCTCACCTCACCCCCATATCCAATGCACATTTCCACTGGTTTTAACATGTGTGATCAATCAAGACTTATTTACATATTATTGATAGTTGCATTGGTGTGGTCGTTTTGGGTCTACATCCCCAATCATGTCCGCCCCAACCCATGTGTTCAAGCAGATGTTTTTCTTCTGTGTTTCTACTCCTGCAGTTCTTCCTCTGAATGTGGGTAGCATCTTTACCATAAGTCCCTCAGATTTGTCCTGGGTCATTGCTTTGCTGCCAGTACAGAAGTCCATTACATTCAATTTACCACAATGTATTGGTCTCTGTGTACAAAGTTCTTCTGGCTCTGCTCCTTTCACTCTGCATCAATTCCTGGAGGTCTTTCCAGTTCACATAAAATTCCGCCAGTTTATTATTCATTTGAGGACAATAGTATTCCATCACCAGCATATACCACAATTTGTTCAGCCATTCCCGAATTGAGGGGCATATCCTCATTTTCCAGTTTTTTGCTACCACAAAAAATGTGGCTATAAATATTTTTGTACAAGTCTTTTTATCTATGATCTCTTTGGGGTACAAATCCAGCAATGCTATGGCTGGATCAAAGGGCAGGTAATCTTTTAGAGCTCTTTGGGCATAGCTCCAAATTGCCAGCCAGAATGGTTGGATCAGTTCACAACTCCACCAGCAATGCATTAATGTCCCAATTTTGCCACATCCCCTTCAACATTCATTACTCTCCCCTTCTCCCATTTTAGCCAATATTCTAGAGTTGTTTTGATTTGCATTTCTCTAATTATTAGAGATTTAGAACACTTTCTCATGTGCTTACTGAGAGTTTTGATTTCTTTATCTGAAAATTACCTATTCATGTCCCTTACCCATTTATCAATTGGGAAATGGCTTGATTTTTTATATAATCGATTTAGCTCCTTGTATATTTGAGTAATTAGACCTCCCTCTGTCAGAGTTTTTTGTTATAAAGATTTCTTCCCAGTTTGTTGTTTCCCTTCTGATTTTAGTTGCATTGTTTTTGTTTGTACAAAAACTTTTTTTAATTTAATATAATAAAAATTATTTATTTTACATTTCGTAATTTTTTCTAACTATTGCTTGGTTTTAAAATTTAACCCTTTCCCATAGATCTGACGGGTATACTATTCTATGTTCACTTAACTTATTTATAGTTTCCTTCTTTATATTCAAGTCATTCACCCATTCTGAATTTATCTTGGCGTAGAGCGTGAGCTGTTGATCTAAACCTAATCTCTCCCATATTGTTTTCCATTTTTCCCAACGGTTTTTGTCAAATAGTGGATTTTTGTCCCAAAAGTTGGGCTCTTTGGGTTTATCATACACTGTCTTGCTGACGTCATTTACCCCAAGTCTATTCCACTGATCCTCCCTTCTGTCTCTTAGCCAGTAACATATTGTTTTGATGAACGCTGCTTTATAGTATAGTTTAATATCTGGTACTGCTAGGCCACCTTCCTTCACATTTTTTTCATTATTTCCCTTGATATTCTTGATCTTTTGTTCTTCCAAATGAACTTTGTTATAGTTTTTTCTAATTCAGTAAAAAAGTTTTTGGTAGTTTGATAGATATGGCACTGAATAGGTAAATTAATTTGGGTAGAATGGTCATTTTTATTGTTAGCTCATCCTACCCATGAGCCATCTGGATTTGTTTTCTTCAGTTTTGAAAGGGTGAAAAATAGATGGAAATGTATCAGTCACCCTTATTTTGATCTACTTCAAAAGCACTATACTATTTATTATGATCAGATAGCAGAACCAAAATTCTGACCTGTGTGGGCCACCATTGCAGAAGTGGGGCGTTAAAATAATGCTTTCTTTCTTATAAAATCACTTGCTTTTTCTTTCCTTGTTCTCATGTCAAAATTGTTTAGTGGTCATCCACCTTTACAGTGTTGTGAGCAGAACCCAAGAAAATGGAATTGGTTCTCAAAAGTTTATAGGTCAAAAACTTAAAGAGTCTGAAGAGACCTTAAAAGGTCATTCAGCTGAATCCTCTCATTTCACAAATCAAGCCTAGAGAGGTCAAGAGGTTACCTCAGATGGCTCATGCAGCAAGTGGCAAAGCTGGTACTGGAACACAGGTCTTTGACTCCAAGTCTTGAGCCCCTTTTCTGCTGTGTCTTATTGTATTTCCAAAGTTTCTATCTTCCAATCCTCTGTGTTTGTGATCAGCTCAATGTGGCTATTCTGGCAATGATGCTGTGATAATTTAGCTCTTTCTGCCCCTTTTTTTGGTGAAGTTTACCTATATCTTTTCATGGATTTAACAGAAGGTTGTCCACCTGCTGGGTTTGGAACCTCTTTGGATTTCTCCTGCTGTGTTTTCCATAACAATTTAAAAGCAGAATTTTCTCTCACAAATGGGAGAACAACAAAGATCAAGTGAGTCTATTTTCTTTGAACACAGATGCATTTGGGACCATTTTTTTCAAGTGATTTTTAGAACCACCTCAGCTTTTCTTGTTATTGAGAATTGTGCTTGCATTTCTGATCAAAATGATCTGTATTCAAAGAGAGTTTGACAAGACAACACAACTATTATCTACTTTGAACTTAATAGCTTAGAGAGGAGTGTCCTACAAATTAAAAGTTAAATTCTTCGTCAACTACAAAAGCAACAAAACAAGTAAATAATTCACTTAAACCTTTCATGGACCAATTGATCCCTGAAGCTTGATTTCTGTCATCCTACACATCTGCTTTCAAATAATGGTGAATCTCCAGGGTTTTGTGTGAAGCTCTACTTTGATCAATAACTCATCTTTTCAGTTGCTTTGTCCAGACTCTCTCAACCTTTTCAGTGTATTACTCTAACCTTTGTGATTTCTATTTGCCCTTTTCATCCCTGAATAATTTTACTTTTCCCATTTTGTTTAATTCCTTTGATTGTTATCCTCTGTAAACTGATACCAGGTCACAGGTAGGCATTAATTGTTTGAATGTTTCAAAATAGTAACTTTATTATGAATATGTATATGTAGCTAAGATGTATTTCTTTCCTCTTTTTAAAGATATGTTCAGAGTTTGTTTTTTTTTATAGATCTGGGACTTTGGAACAACTTTTAATGTTCAAAAAAACCTGCATTGATTTTTTCTCCCTGGATTTCACTGATTAAATGTATCTTAACTGACACTTTAAGCCATCTCATTGCTGAGTAGCTGAATAATCTAAAATCAACTAATAGCAGTGCTTATGGTTTAAACTTTAACTGTTCATGATTGTATCTCTTTGCTGATCTGAAAGAAATTAGTATGCTTATTATTTACATCATTTGTTCTAGTTTGGTTCTCTGGAATGTTCTACACAATGAACCACCAACTTCAGGCTATAGTCATTTGACAACAATTTTCAAATCATAAAATTAATTTTGTTTGAATATTGTAACCAAAGTGGCAGTTTAATTATATGTTCAAGTAGTAAACTTATAGCCGGAATAGCAGCTATTTTTAATGCAACAGAATTTTAACATGAGATGAGATTAGAAGGAAGACACAATAAAAATGAAATTCTATCAGGCTCTTTTATTCGAATGCACCAACTATCATGTACTGACTTCAAATTTTCCACATTTTTACTCAGTTTTCTTCCCAAGCATGGCCATTCTTTACCTCAGTTTTCCTTGATTTATTTAACTTTCTCCACCTAAAGGGTAGTAGATAATAAACGAAAAGGGGATATTTAAAATCAGCAAAGCTCCTAAAACCTATCATAAGTCCATGATCATAGCAAGCTATGCCTATGGAAAAGCTCTGCTGATTCCTGACCATCCTGATGGCCCCTACAGTTTTCCTACATGGGCAAATGATATTTGTTCTGTTACCTCTGGCCTATCTTATCTTTCACAAGCATTCTAATTAAGATTTAAAGATTTCAAAACTTTTTTTTTTAGAGAAATATTAAATGAGGCAAAAGAAGCTACTTATATACTTTGCAAATAAAATACTGGGGCAAATAGGTGACCCAATGGATAGAGAGCCACATCTGGAGAGGGGAGGTCCTGACTTTGGAAATCATTATCTCAAAAACTGATGAATTTTATTGCTAGTTTTCACTAGTATTCAGGCTTAGCAAAATCTAGATAGTTTAGAAAATTAAAAACACTAAATGGAAATTGGAAGAAATTCATCTATATCAAACTTATTTTTTGGAATTTTAATTTTCTTATTGATATATTGATTGATTTAGTCAGTTAATTATTTAATTATGTATTCATAATATGGGACAGCAACTGGTTCCTTATATGTCTGAGTGTAAACTGATGCTTAGACTTAATAATGATTCTTCAAGAAACATTTAGATGTAGGTAATTAGCACATCAAAATATATTTAAAAAACAATAAAAACAAAGAGTGATATGAATGTTTTGGAAATCAGTGCCATAGCTCATAGATATAAAAATAATGATTATCTAGATCTGCTCATGGCCACATTGAGGTTGCCCCAATACCATTCCTGTGGTGGACACTGTAGTTACATAAATGAAATTTGCTGTACTGGATGGAGCATGAGAAATATCATACCCAACTGTTTATTATTTTCCTTTTCTATAAGGCAAGAGTATATATTGTCTTTTTACCCTCATATAATAAAATCCTCAACACATTTGGCATCGGGTTCTAGCTTTTGGAAGCTACATGCAGGGTTTATGACTCAGTTTGTGATGTGAGTTAATTAAAAAAGCCTTGAGCAGAAATATAAGGCTTTCCATTAGAGTTTCTCTTTTATGTTGCCATAAATAGCCGTATGTGCTTTTAACATGAGCTAGACATTTGAATATTGGCAATTAGCCCCCTTTCCTTCTCAGTGGGAAAACTAATCAAATGACTTTTAGTAAAGTACAGTAGTATCTAGAAAAAAATACAAGACAATTAGATAGTCATTCTCAATACCAAAATGTAAGACATCTCAACTTCAAAAAACTATATGATTTAAATACAGTGTGTGAAGAAGTGATTCTTTAGTCCAAACTTGCCCTCTATCTTTATTTATTTATGTGTTTGTTTGTTTGTTTGTTTTAACAGCTTCAAGAATGGATATTTCATCTGTCTGGAATTGGCCTTGTTCCAGTACCCTTGGAACCAGTGAACATACAAACATGTATTGGTCGACATTTATCTGTAATTATACCTTTCAGGAACCCTACTACTGAACATGTTCTTGTTGATATCATATTGAAAGGTGAGTTATTGGATTTTTTTCTCCTTATCATCATGCCAATATTAATCAAATTAATTGGTTCATAAAACCAAAGTATTCTGGAGATAGAAATGCCATAGAGATTATTTATCCCAACTGTCTAATTTTAGAAATGGGCAACTGGAACTATGAAAATAATTGAATTGTCTAAGGTAAACCTGCTAATTATATTTAGGCCTAATATTAGAACTCAGATTTCCTTATTCCCTATCTTTTGTTCTTTACCTACACCAGATTGTGATTTTTTGTAATATGAATATCTGAATATCTAATTTCAAAGATTTTAAAATATATTAAATGTACAAGACTCTAGCCCAAAAACTGGGGTTCCAGGAAAAGATATAAAAAGTCTATCTTGCTTCTTCATGCTGGGGAAAAAGCGAATAAATCTAATTCTTCTTCCATGACAAGTCTTAAAATACCTTAACAAATTGATCAGATCTCTAGACTCTTTTCTCCAGGTTAGGTACCCCCAATTGCTTCAAACAACCCTCACATGATATGGATTTAAGGAACTTCACCATCCTAGTCACCATCATCTAGAGCTCTCTAGCTTGTTAATGACTTCCTTAAACTGAGACCTATAACTGAATACAGTTCTCTAGATAATGAGAGCAGAGTGCTGTGGGATTATTACCCTTATGTTCCTTAAATTATGCTGCATGTCCTTAGTGTTTTGCTTTCTATACCACACTGCTAACCCATATTCTGATTGAGGTTCAACAAAACCACAAGGTCTTCTTCAGGCATGCTATTGCCTTCGTGATGTGTTCTAATGAATTTGATTTATTTTCTGAGTGTACGAGTTTAAATTTATCTTTATTTAATTACATCTTATTATACTTAGTATAACACTCAAGCTTTTCAAGATCTTTTGGGAGTCTTGGCTTTTCTAACCAGAGTGCAGTTATTTCTCCCAATTTTATGTCATCTAAAATGTAATGAACATATCATCTATTCCTTTAGCCACATTAGTAATAAAAATTATTTTTAAAAAATCACAGGACCATGCACAGGTCCTTGGGATACACTCTGCTGGATATCTCCAACTTTATCAATGATGAATCAATAGCCTTTTGAGTATGTCTACTCAACCAGGTGTGAATCCAACTAATTGTATTATTCATACATCTGCATATTTTCTACTAAATTAGCATTTGTCTAATGCTTGACTAAAGCCCAGATAAACTTTGTTTATAGCTTTAAAAAGGTACTGAAATAAATGAATCTGGCATGATCTGTTCTTGATGATGCCATTCTAGTTCTTTCTAATTACTACTTCTTTTTCTAGAGGTTTGCCAGTTATCCCTATTAATGACGTTATTCTAAGCCAGGTCTTACTTAGGCCAGTGCAGTGGTTAAGTCTGGGATTAGAATAAAATGAGATGCTTATTGCATTTAATATTTTACAAAAGGAAGTTTACTTAATTCAGCACAGAAAAGATACAGTATTGATATAGTTCAACAAATGTCTTTCCATATTCAAGATACTTTACAGAGAAGTGGTTTAACATTTATTTCATGGGGGAATTGATCAACACGCAGAATTATCAGCTACTTGTGCACTAGGCTTTATTTATTTATTTATCTATTTATTTAATTATTTATTCATTTATTCATTTGATTATTTATTTATTTACTTACTTGTTTGCTTGTTTATTTATTTTTGGCCTTAAGACATGGACTTCCAAGTGGAGTCCCCAAGTTCCTTGAGTGTTGGAGAAGATGGCCTTGAATTGCTTTAAGGAGGTCATAATAATCAAATGAAGGGCAAGAAGACAGGTTTCATTTCATTCTCCTTATTTTCCTTTTCCTGGCAACCCAGTTCAGTGGTTTAAACTCTGGATCAGAACAAAGTGAAATAGACATAAATCACAAGTAGTTTTACAAAAGGAAATCCACATAGCCAGCCATAACATTTGGACAACAATTCAACAGAGATGCAGTCCTGGTTCAGCTAGACATAACTCTTCTGATCTCAGAATAGAGACATATCTGATCAGGTATATTGACTTATATGGCAGTAGGAAGTCATGAAACCTGAAGAGAACTGACTACATGTATGCTGGGCTTTTTTATACTTTAGCTTCAAAGAAAGTACATCAAATAGTTAGAGCTTTAGTCTCTTTATTATTGTTGAATAGTTTTGGTCATGTTCAATTCTTCATGAATTAATTTGAGGTTTTCTTGGTAGAGATACTGAAGTAGTTTGCCATTTTCTTCTCCAGCATATTTTACAAATATGGAAATAAGGCAGAGTTAAGTGACTGGCCCAGGGCTACCCAGCTTGTCTGAGGCTATATTTAAACTCAGGAAGATGAGAATGATGTCAGACTCAGCATTTTATCTACTGCAACAGTTAGCTGCTATCATTAGTCTTTTGACCCAATTAAATATGACGGATTTTTTTCATTGATGTTTTTGGGAAAAGAAACAAAAGTAAGCAACAAAACAAACATAAAAAACAGCATACAAACAAAAAATTCTACCCTGTAAGAGATTTTCTATTCTTAATAGATGCTGCTTCTATTAGATAAATACCTCATAGAATGTTTCTGACTTGCAGTTTATAGACCTTTTAAAATACTTTTTTAAAAAACTGACTCACTCTTCCTGCAGCCCTTGCTCCTCTCTTCCAATCTGTGGCTGTGGGCAGTTTCTCCTAGCTGCTCCATTTTATCTCCTCTGAGCTCACCAAATGGTGTGAGGGGCTTTGCTATTAGCTCCTTTTGGGTCAGTTTTTCATCCTTTATACATCTTGGTCTGCCTTTCCCCTCTTTTTCTTCCTTCCCCTTTTCCTCCTCTGACACCTGCCATGAATGAGGAGTATGACATGATGGCTCTGGGTACCAGCCTCACAGAATGCATCATTTCTGGGATCATGTCAGTAAATGGAAAGAAGGTCCTTCACAAGGATAGAAATTCCTATTATGGAGGTGAAAGTGCATCCATTACACCATTGGAAGATTTTTACAAGAGGTTTAATATACCAGGATCACTGCCAGCCTCAATGGGAAGGGGAAGAGATAGGAATGTGGACTTGATTCCTAAATTCCTTATGGCAAATAGTCAGTTGGTTAACATGTTGCTTTATAAAGAAGTCACTCCATATCTGGACTTCAAAATGAATGAAGGAAGCTTTGTGTACAAAGGAGGGAAAATCTACAAAGTTCCTTCCACTAAGGCAGAAGCCTTGGTTTCTAGCCTGATGGGGCTGTTTGGTTCAGGAAATTCTATATGTTGCCAACTTTGATGAAAAAGACTACAGAACTTTTGAGGGTGTTGATCCTAGGAAGACTACAATGTGAGATGGTACAAGAAGTTTGATTTGGGTCAAAATGTCATAGATTTCATTGGTCATGCCCTTGCCCTTTATAGAACTGATGACTATTTCGATCAGTGATTCCCAAAGTGGGTGCTACCGCCCCCTGGTGGGTGCTGCAGCAATCCAGGGAGGCGGTGATAGCCACAGGTGCATTTATCTTTCCTATTAATTGTTATTAAAATTTAAAAAAATAATTTCCAGGGGGCTAAGTAATGTTTTTTTTCTGGAAAGGGGGTTGTAGGCCAAAAAAGTTTGGAAACCACTGATTTAGATCAACCATGTTATGAAACCATCAACACAATTAAACTTTATAGCAACTCTTTGGCAAAATATGGCAAGAGCCCATATTTTTATCAACTCTATGGCCTTGGAGAGCTGCTGTAAGGATTTGCAAGGCTAGGTGCCATTTATGGAGGTACCTATATGTTGAACAAGACAATTGAAGATATCATTGTAAAAGATGGACAAGCAATTGGTGTAAAATCTGAAGGAGAGATTGCCCATTGCAAGCAGCTCATCTGTGACCCTAGTTATGTAAAAGATAAGAGTTAAAAAAGTAGGCCAGGTGATCAGAGTTATCTGCATCCTGAGCCACCCAATTAAGAACACCAATGATGTCAATTCATACCAGATCATCATTCCACAGAACCAGGTCAACCAGAAATCAGATATCTACATTTGCAATATTTTTTGCACACAATGTGGCTGCATAAGGAAAGTATATTGCTATTGTTAGTACTACTGTGGAAAGCAAATAACCTGAGAAGGAAATCAGACCATCGTTAGAGCTTTTGGAGCCAATCAAACAGCCATTTGTTAGCATCAATGATCTGTATATTCCAACTGATTTGGGAACAGAAAACCAGATCTTTCTCGTACTTATGATGCTACAACTCACTTTGAGACAATTTGTGACGATATTAAAGACATCTACAAGAGGATGATGTGGTCTGAGTTTGACTTTGAAGAAATGAAACGAAAGAAAAATTACATCTATGGGGAAGATTAATAACAGTAATATGCTAATATCCAATTAGGAGAAATTTAAATTTCAGCTAATACAGAGTTATATCAAGAACCTAATGAGCATTATCTGAAATTAATATTGTATGGCTTGCTTTTGTAATAAATAAAAAAAACCTGGGACATATGCTTTTCTCTAATTTGTTAATACTTTTATTTTCCATGATAGTTCAAATATTATTGACTGCATTTCAGCAATCACATCTGCCAATTCTTTTAGTACCCAAAGTTTTAATTTATCTGGCCTGGATGATCTGCTCAGTGAAGGGCAACTAGGTATTGTCTTACTAGATCATAATTTGCATACAATTTCATTTTGGTCATTTTGTTATCTCATTGTAAAAGTCACTCTCCTAGGAAGATGAAATATGAATAAATAACAATCGAATATAATTCTCTCTGTTGTCATTTACAATTGTTCCACATATCCCCAAAGAAGTCCTCTTCCTTCTTTGTTCTTCCTTCTCTTTCAATAAAGCCTAAAAAATAAGCTCCTCAAAGCTTTTTCTGAAGTCATATCATAGTATAGCAATTTCTGTTATATGTTTACCATGTGGAAAGACAGTATGTTTTTGGTGACAGACTAAGTCTGTTTTCTGAGATCTAGGCTAGCTAATTAGGGAGAAGATCATAACCATTAGGCAGGACATTGAAAACATTTTCCTCCTCTAATGTAATCTACAAAAAAATTCCTAAACTATTCTCAACCCCCTTTCACTTTTGCAGGGGCAGAGACATAAAAATTGGTCACAGGTGCTAGACATCATGAAGTTTTTGGATGATAGAATAAGCTGGTCTAGATTAATTATGAAGGAAAATCACAAATATCTCAAATGCACTTGAGTATTTGAGAGGATTGCTTAAAAATATTCTCCTTGGCTTCTCTTACTAACCACAGTTCATTTTGAATTTTAGTTCCTGTATTTGAGTGGGATAAAAATGACCATTCACTCAAATTACAAACCTGGAGTCAGAAAGTGACAGTAGAAGAAACAGCTTTTAGCAAGGGCAAGTGCCTAGAGAGGGCAAATGCACAACTTGGGTACAGAGACAAACATTATACAGGTTCCTGACAAGAGATCCCCCCTCCATCATCCATCAGATTAGAATGGCAGATGGCCAGGATTTATAATCTAAGGCAGGGGTCAGCAACCTTTTTGACCGTGAGAGCCATAAACACCACATTTTTTAAAATGTAATTTCGTGAGAGCCATACAATGCTCACAGTGCGCACTCCTGTAACAGCACCTGAAAAAAAGTTGACTTTATGGCTCCTGCAGAAAGAGCCATATCTGGCCCTCAAAAGAGCCAGATATGGCTCGAGAGCCATACTTTGCTGACCCCTGGTCAAAGGCTTGAAATCTAGCCCAGTAAAACAAAAACAAAAACAAACCAAAAACAAAAACAGCAAGATACATAGCATAAGCTCATCACAAGCTCCTACTTGTGAAGGTAAGGTTATGGGGAGGTAATCATGTCCTCTAGAGTGACTCCCTTAACTTCTAAAGGTATGAAGAGATAATGAGGTAGGATAGTCTGACTGTTTTCTTTGTTTCCTGAGTTGGAACAGGAAGTCCTTAAAGTGAGATAAGGAGTCTGCCAACTCACTGAGCCTGTCTCCCAAATTTACTGAGCAATAATCAAATGTCCTTAAGCTCCAGAGTATTACATTGACCCCACCTGTAATCATAGTTCAAAAAGGGAGTGATATTTGAAATAATCTAATACTCTTTATATCCTTGCATTGATAGTGTTATCAAGAAATAGGTAAATAAAATAACCTGAGTAGGGTCAAATGAACACAATTTGGGTGTGAGGAAGGATAAAGGAGTTATTAGAAGATTATAAGGTGATTGGAGGAGGAATGAAGGTATGGGAAGGTACATAGGAGATAAGGGAAATGGGGTATGTAGGAGAGGGCAGCTCAGACAGGTTTATTCTCAGAGGCTTGAGACAGAGGATACAGGGAGGAAACCAGGGCCAATAAGAAATGTTTAGCTTTGGCTGGAGGGTTTCTCTTGTTGGTTTCTAAGTCTCTTGAGGGAGGGGTCGAGAGGGCCCCTCCCTGCCAATCAAACTGATGGCTGGAGGAAGTCTTGAGGTAGGTACTTCCTGCCAAGATGGATGCCCCCAGTTCTTTCAAGAAATAAAAGAAAAATGATTCCTTCCCCTTGAGCCCTTGTCTTAATTTTCAACACAATGATTCACCAGAGGGTTTGAACAGGTAACAAGGGGATTTATTAATACCAGGGTCAGTCAGAAGGGGAGAGGGGAGAGGGTTTTTCTAACTGCTGCTAGGGAGAGGGTGATGGTGGGGGATGGGTGATGGAGAGGTTTAGACAGAGAGAGTCCGGCTCTCCCAGTCAGGAAGATTTGACTGCCTTTTAAGTAAAGTGTCTATCAAATCAATAAAACTAGAGGTAACTTATTTGAGGATATTCTACTAGCCTATAGAGACTAAACCCACAATGTCTAATGACCAAGCCCTCCCTTCCACCAGGACCCAAAGGAAATTCAAGGAAGGGGAGGGATGGAGATGGGAGATCAGGGAGAGGTCCAGAGAAATGAGATAGGTCCAAATTTCCCCAAAACAAAATAAGCACAGGCCAAGGCCAAAGCAAAAGCCTCCAGCCACAGTGAAAGCCAGAAGGCAAAAGCTTCGTCAGTTGGAACTTCACCTCTATTTATAGCTTTAAGTTCTAACTGACTTTCTGAAGATTCTAAGATATTTAACTGACGTTTTGTGACCGTTAGAAATTACAGAAGCAAAAAGTTTCTGTTAGCCACCTTGCATTACAGTAGTCACGTATGACAATGTAGTTTTTGTATCTTTGAATAGTATTATTTTTTTGATCCTCCGTCTGGACCTTGTAGGCCTCATAAAAAATAACTCAATAAATAACATTATTTAATTAAATAATAAGAAAGAATTAATTCCCAAGAAAACTGAGTTATTGCCCTGTGAAACTGTCTTATATCACAAATCAGTTTACTGCCTTCAGTATAGATGCTATTATTGTTATTATGATAAAATTTAAGGTTAAACAAAACATAATAATATAGATTACCTTTGGAAGAAAGATATCAAATGTACTTGGATATTATGGCTTATGCAGAATTAGTCCAAACTGTTCTGAAGATTTATTGAGATTAGCCACTAACAGAATCACTCAGAAATTTAGTGTTCTTATACATAACATTTTAACATTTTTCATGGCCTGAGTCATATAATAAATGGCTAATGACAGATTTTTGCTAACTCAGTAAATAAAGGCATAAACCACTCTAAATTCCAGCAGTGCTTGATTTTTTGTCACAATGATGGCAGGCATTTAATTTATAGACATTGAGCTCTGAAGTTGTCTTTAACTAATTTGTAAATTAGTTTTGTAAATAATGTGGGAGGTGGGGAAGAAGGGACAAAACTAAAACCAAAGCCCAAGACACTTTTTTATGTTAAAAAAGTTCAGATTAACAAAGAGAGGGATAAATCAAGATGAAACAAATATAGATGTGGAAATGTTCTTCAAAGCAGAAAACTTCTAGAAAACAAATATAAGCTAGAACCAATATAGCCTTAGAAAGTTGCTTGTTGTACTAAGAAGTTAAAGAGTCACATTTCAGAGGTCAGGCTTGAACCCACATCTCTCAGTTATCCAATCACTGCCATGGTTCACACTTATTCTGTAAAATACTATATTAATATTCTATGTAAAGGGAATTGATTCATTAAACTCCCAAACAAAATTTAATTAATTTATAGCACATGGGTTTCTGCTGGAAGAACACTTCCCACTGAAGTAGACAAATGACCTGACCTCTTGGTGATGGGACCATTGGAACTCATGATTGTCTTCTAGGGACTTGTGACTATTTTCAGAAAGATTAGTGACTGAGATGTAGAATGGACAATTTTGAGAAGAGTCTACCTACAGAGTCCAGTAAATGTATTGGAGAAGGGCTTGCTCCCTCTTCTTTTCCCAAAATATTATAACAACAATTTACTGGGGAAATGCATAATGATTCTAAGAGGGAAACTTTGTCAAGTCTCAATTCAAAATCACCTTCTTTCTTTTTATTTACTTTCCTGAACACAATTCATAGACTAGAATTTCTGGGAATAAACTTTCCATGCTCAGTATATGCTGGGTACCATATACTTGCTATATATTTGTACTAGTACAAGTCCTTGACAAAAATAGGTTATTTGCAACCTGAAAAAAAATGCTATTTCTGAATCATATTCTCATGCATAGAAAAGGAGGGGGGAAATGGATTTCAAATCTCCTAAGTAGTGGATCCTGTACTATAGCCTTTATAACAGAGAAAGAAGGTTTTGGGGGAAGATCACCAATTCTTGAACTCCAAAGTTTAATATTATTCAAGTTCAAATGTTCATGCAAAAGACCTTCTAGAGACAATATATCTTATTTTTCCTTTTTTCTTTTATTTTTATCAATTACATGTAAACAGAAACTTTAACATTTAAAAAATACATTTTATATTCTTTCTATCCTCCTTTTCCTCCTAAAGCTGAGTAATATGATATAGATTATATATATATATATATATATATATGTGTGTGTGTGTGTGTGTGTGTGTGTGTGTGTGTGTGTGTGTGTATATATATATATTCAGTTATATAAAACACTTCTATTTTAGCCCCAAAAAAGTAATAAAGAAAAATTTAAAAGAATGCTTTGATCTCCATTCAGAGTCCATCAGTTTTTTCTTTATAGATGGATAGCATTTGGAATTTTCTTGATCATCGTATTGCTGAGAATAGCTAAGTCATTCACAGTTGATCATCTTTCATTATTGATATTTCTGTGTAAAATGTTCTCCTGGATCTGAACATTTCACTTTGCATCAATTCATCATGCAGGTCTTTCCTGGTTTTTCTGAAAGCATCCTTCTGGACATGTCTAATAGTCATTTCCCAAATGATGAACATCCACTCAATATCCAATTCTTGGCCAGCACAAAAACAGCTACTATATGTATTTTTTGTACATTTCAGTCCTTTAACTTTTTCTCTCCCCATACACCTTCCTCCCTTTTTTTTTTCCTTTAACAAGATTTCTTGGAGAAAGAAGACAATAGTTCTGATAATTTTCTTTTTTTTTAACATTTAATAATATTTATTTTTTAGAAAAGTTAAAATGGTTACATGATTCTTGCTCTTACTTTTCCCTTCACCCCCCAGCCTTCCCCCACCCCATAGCCGATGCCCCTTTCCACTGTTTTAACATATGTCATTATTGATCAAGACCTATCTCCAAATTGTTGATAGTTGCATTGTTGTGGTCATTTCGAGTCTACATTCCCAATCATGTCCCCCTCAACCAACGTGTTCAACCAGATGTTTTTCTTTTATGTGTCCACTCCTGCAGTTATTCCTCTGAATGTGGGTAGTGTTCTTTCCAATAAATCCCTCAGAATTGTCCTGGGTCATTGCATTGCTGCTAGTACAAAAGTCCATTACATTCTATTTTACCACAGTGTATTAGTCTTTCAATTTGGAAGCTCTTGAATTTGGCTATTATATTCCTGGGGTTTGTCTTTTTCAGGTCTAGTGTAGAGGGTGATCTAAGGATCCTTTCAATTGCCTTCTTGTTGTAGAATTTCAGGGCAGTTTTGCTGAATAATTTCTTTTACTATGGAGTCCAAAGTTCTATTAAATTCTCCTTTTTCAGGAAGACCAATGATTCTCAAAGTCTCTTCTAGACCTGTTTTCTTAATCTGTCAATTTCTAATTGAGATATACATATTTCATCTTTCCTTCTATTTTATCAGTCTTTTGACTTTGTTTTATTTGTTCTTGCTGTCTTGAGAGATCATTGTCATCTACTTGCCCAATTCTTGTCTTTAGAGACTCGTTTTCTGCTATAATTTTTGATTTCCCTTTTTGATTTGGTCTATCCTGTTTTCCAGCTGTTTGCTTTTGGTCTCCAATTTGCTGATTGGATCTTTTGATTTGGGTGCATCTTTTTCGAATTACCCAATTCTAGCCTTTATAGACTGGTTTTCCTTTTCAATCTAGTCACTTCTGGTCTTCAATTTACTTGCCTCACTTTCCAATTGTGAAATTCTGCCTTTTAAACTGTCATTTTCTTACCAGATCTCTTCCATCTTTCTTATAATCTCAGATTTGAACTATTCAAGACCTTGTGACCAGTTTTCATTTTGGGGGGAAGGTTTGGATATGATTACTTGTTTATTCTCCTCTGCTGTTTGCTCTGTTGCCTGGATTTTTTCTGTGTAAAAGAGTGTTAAAGGTTTCTTCTTGATCTTTCTCTTCTGGGTTTCCTGTGTCTACCTTGCCATTGTTAGCCCAGCACCCTCTCAGCTTTATCCTCATGCCCAGGGTCCGTCTGCTCTCTTTAGGCTCCTGAGGTCTCAAGTCTAGTTGTTCTCAGGTTCAAGCCTCCTGGTGGTCCCCTTGGTTGTTCTTCTGCTTGAAGCTCCTTTAACAGTCTCAGGGCACTGCTTCCACAGTCATGCACCCCTCTGCACTGGGTCCCTACCCAAGGTCTGAGCCTGTGCTCAGGATCTGCATCCATACCTGCACTGAGGGTCTGTGTTCAAAGTCCACACATTCTTTAGCCTCTTGGGGTCTTAAGTCTTTCTGCTCTCGGGAACAGGCCCTGGTGATGCCAGGTTGCTGCCAATGACTTAATGGGTGCCCCAAACTTGCTCTAAGTCTTTTACGCTGGCTTTGGCATTGTAAGTAGGGTGTGGGGGGCAAAGGGAGTTGCTCAGCTGGCATTTTAGTGAGAGCTGTTTCACCGCTTTATAGCATGGAAATGCCCCGATTCCATGTACCTTTAATGCTGCACCGTGTTGTAGAGTCCCTTTGTTCATCTCGATTTGTTTGTATGTCTTCTTGAGGAGTTCTGTATGTGTGGGTTAGGAGAGGTCAAGCAGCTGCTTTTTACTCTGCCACCATCTTAACCCAGAAGCCCAGGGAGTGATCTCCCATAATTTTCAATTCACTACTTGAAGGGAAAAGTCAATGAGTTATTTGGAGGACTGAAAAGGGTTTGCTTATTTATAAAACCTCAAAGTATATGCATTTTCTGGAATGACTCTGAATCACAAGTCAATTCCATAACTTTTAGAGTGACTATGTAGTACTCTGTGGGAAAGAAGGATATGCCATAATGATAAAGAGCTGCCTAGATACCAAACCCAAAATTTAGTTCTCTTCCAGGAAGAGCTAGCTGATAGACTTCCTTTGAGTGCTTTATGTCTCTCTGCATTAGCTCTTGTGAGTTATTAGTGTCTTGTGCATTTTTCATAGGGCTGAAAGAAAGTCTGCTTTTTATCTGACACTGAGTTTCCGATTGAGTACCTTTGTGGGAATTGGGAACCCCTATACCCACTTTTTGGAAAATCTACATACAAGTTACATCTGAGTTTTATTTTGAAGGTTCCTTTGGAGTAAAGATCCAGGATTGGAATATGGATCATGAGGAGAAATTGAGCTTGGTATCAATCCCAAGGATTGACTGGTCTTCCTCATTCTAGAGACTTGGGGGGAGGGTAAAAAGTGCGTGGTCTCAGCTATAAATATTACCTAATAAGTTTCTGAAAAAGATTTAAAGCTAATGTTACACCTCCAAAGGACCTTTCAATTGCTGATTGAAATCCTCCCTGAATACATTGCCAAATTATCTTTATGACCTTGATAAACAGATAGATATCATAACTTCTTACTCTCATTTTTTGAGATAAATGTGATTTAGGAGAAATCATATGAAAATCCACATCAATCTAACTAAATAAACACTTATTAAGTGTCTATTTTCATTAAGACACTGTGCTATGTTCTGAGAAAGATTCAAAGAAGCTATAAAACACAGACCTAGCCTAGGGGAGAAAAGAAATTAATGGAGGGATAAGACATATGCACAAATAACTAGGACAGAATGTGGTATATATCTCTAGCACCACCATTCCTCCTCTTTCCCTAGATCACAGTTTTGATATTATTTTTGTTTCTTTCCTCTCCCTTATATCTTTCATCTTGCAATCAGGTTCTGTTAGTTCCATCTCCACAGCACCTCTAGGACTCACCCTTTCTATTCCTCCAAACATTACCAAGATTCAAGCCCTCATTACCTCATTTTCCTACATAACTGTAATTGTCCAATTTCAAATATTCCCATTCTCTTTCTCTCTTCAATTTATCATTAATTTTGCTACTAATTATCTTTGTGTCACTGGTGCCTAGCAGAGTACCTTAAAAGCACATTATTAGTAAATGTTTATTTAATTGAATTGTCACCTCCTTCATGAAATCTACTAGCACTAGTTACTGGTGTTTTCTTCATCTGAAATTTCCTTGTATCTAACTTATCTGTATACATGTTGTGTTTTCTATTATAATATAAGTTCTTTATGAAAAGAAAAGATTTACTTTTTCTATAAATAGTCTGGCTCCCCAGCAAGGTATATTTCACATACTTTTAATGAATATTTTTGGGATTAAATCCAATGAAGAGGTGCTAGGGAAGGGATAATTATTGATCAAGAATGAAACACAGTAGATGGAGAGCTTAAGTGCTACATTCATTGTACAATAACCAAGGCCAAAAGTATGTTTAATGAATCATCATTGGAAGATTTACAAACCAACAAACACAGCAAAGAAGGAAGTTAAACATAATGGGAAGGCATTGAGAGCATGAAATCTGCACTAATCAGAGAAGCATACTCACAGGAATGAAATAAAAATTCTATTCAAGTATCTCTAATAGATTTAAGGGAAACTACTAAAATAATGAATAAAGTTAAGTTTTAAAAACTCTTTCTAGGTATCCTGCATTTTATTCTGTCCTTTATCTCTATTAGTCCAGAAAAGAGTTGGTTATAATGAATAGAAATTGAAGGTAAACAATATGTTCAACAAAATCTTCCAAAACACACATAATTCCATTTTGTCCATTATTTTCTTTTCTTGGTCACTAAACTATATTTATTTATGCTATTCAAGTGGCAGATCCTAATTTTTGATAGGTGGACAAGATTCCTATCATTGAACTTCTTAATAATGTTTCTTTCTCTCTCACTCCTGATACTCAGATTTGAAAACTTTGGGAAACTCCTTTAGTTATCTTGCTTCTAATATTTTCATTTGATTCATCTGATAGCAAAAAAGGTTCCTAATTGCACTGAAACATAAAAAAAGTATATTCATTCTATAAAGGAAAAGGAAAACAATGTAAAGAAATCATAACCAGCATTCATGATGTGTAGAGTCAAATTTCCTTCCTACCTTTATGATTCCTCTAAGCATTCATAAAACAAATGGGAAAAATTCTTGAAAATGTATTTCAGATATCATAAAAAGGGGGGAAAGTCCTACTTGTATAAAAATATGTACAGTAGCTATTCTTGTGGTACCAAAAAATTGGAAAATTAGGCTAAATCCATCAATTGGGCAATGGCTATGTGGTATATGATTGTGCTATAAGAAATGGGATAGGAAATAATGGGAATAAGCAGAACTAGAAGAACATGGTACACAGTAATAGAAATATTGTATAACAATCAATTGTGAAAGTCTTAGAAACTCTCAGCAATACAGTGATCTAGGAGAATTCTGAAGGACTTATGATGAAGAATGTTATTCACCTCCAAAAAAAGAACTGTTGAAGTTGGATACAGATCAAAGGATACTATTTCCAAATTAATTTATTTATGGTTTCATTTGGGGGTTTTGGTTTTATAATCAGTATTCTCTTAGAACAGGACTAATATGAAAGCATGTTTTGAATGATAATACATGTGTAATTCAGATCAAATTGCTTACCATCTCTGATGGGGGGAGGGAAGGGAAGGAGATAATTTTGATCTTAATTTCAGAAAATGTTAAAAATTATTACATGTAATTGGGAAAATAAAATATCTTTGAATAAAAAAATGTCTCTCAGATGCTGGAGAAAGGAGATATAAAAATGAGTGAAGTCAGCCTTAGCATTTTTACTTACATTACCAACCATTACCATTTGGCTTTTATTTTCATTAGCAGTTGTTCTCAGTTTCTTGGCAATAGAAAAGTTTCTTCACCATCCTTATTATCTCCAAAGCTACCAGTCAATTCTCTGCTCTTCCAATGGTTTCAGTCTTTACTTCTTCCATTCTTTCCCTTTCCCTTTAATTTAGAATATTCTATCTTGAGTCTCTCCACTATCAACCTGCAATCTACAGTTTCTGTGAAATATAATTTCTTCATACTCCTGTGTTCTGTAGCCATTTTGGGAAGCATT
This sequence comes from Gracilinanus agilis, assembly GCF_016433145.1. NCBI lineage: Eukaryota > Metazoa > Chordata > Mammalia > Didelphimorphia > Didelphidae > Gracilinanus > Gracilinanus agilis. The sequence continues at coordinate 395,138,191 of NC_058132.1, read as the reverse complement.
AACCTAATCCCCATCCTTCTTACAAATGAACTGAAAGAGGGGGGAAATGAGATAGGAAAGTTTCCTGAATCATTCTATTATTTTTATATCATGACATATTACTTAGAAAGGATTTTTACACTAGAAAAATATATACTTGTTAATATTTCTAGAGAACTGAAATAGCATTTTTATTTATTTATATTATAAATTAAAATGTGCCACAAATAGCTTTTAAGCGAAGACCCATACGGTTTGTTATATAATCCCCACAGACTGGACTCTCACTTTCATAAGTACCCCATTACTTGCAGTCTCCTTGGGGAAATCCTATCCTTGGTGTTCATGTGAACTCACAAGATCATATTTAATTTGGTATGGCACAATGTGACACAATAGCCAACTATAGCAGAGTCAGTTAAACAAAACATTATCTATTATTCAGTTGAAAATGTCTCATAAATGTGTAGATTTTAGGCATTGGCATATAACATCAACTTGTAGGATCACAAATACTCTTCTGTAGAATCTTTGTAAAAGAGTTTTCACTGAATGATAAAATTAGAATTCTGTCATATACCAAATTTCTTTCATTCCATTACTTGATGGCATTATTTGAATTGTGTGGACTTTTTATATTAGACAGTTATACTAATTGTAAATGCTTTGGGAATACTACATTTGTAAGTATAACAATAATATAAACAAATTTCATCAAAGGGCATAGAAGTAGAAAGTATTTTGAGTATTTAAACATTTTCATGTTATTTGGAGAACCAGAATGTTCAGTGAATGTGCAGAGCATGGCTTTTTAAACATATAATTGGTGGCCTTTTGTTCATCTAACTAACCCTTGACTGTCAAAATAGATTGTAATGACTAATGATAAAAATCTGTGTATTAACCATAGGGAATTGAAAGATTCTCTTGAGTCAATTCTATCTTTCTTTCAGTCTGCTGTTCTTATAGATATTATATATCAGCTAGATTTGGTCATTTAAATTTGCAAAATGGTTAATTGAAGTAACAATGTGAGCCTTTTAAAAACCAAAAAGTAATTATAACCTCACTATGTATTTTCTGCTATAATTCTATTATTGAATTTTATGTATTACTACAAATAAAAAAGATTCTGTAAGAGCTTTATAATGTGCACAGACATATTTTGTTTTATAGATCATTAATAAACTACTTTACATTTCCATGTTGTGGATCCACCCAGCTGATTAGCATAGTGGCTTAGAAATATAACGAAGGGCTAAAATAAATCAGATTGTAAAATTAATTTCTAGTTATGTAAAAAAAGAAAAGAAATGAAAACCTTCAACATTAGAAAAGTGCTTAATCCATGAAAAAAATTACCAAACACTCATTAAATAACCACTATGTACAAGATGTTGAATTAGGTGATACAGAAACTATGAAAGCAAGGATAAATGACTTCTTCATTCAAAAAGCTTATCCCTCCACATTAACTCTCCTATTTCTGGTGAGGGGAACAATAATCTCCCAAGTTTTCAACCTCAGAATTATTCTCAATTTCTTCATTCTCTCTCACCCCATCATGTACAATTAATTCAATTAGATTCCATTCAACGATAATTTATTACCTCCTTTCTATAGGCACTGGGTTAAGTACTAAGGATACGAGAATGCATCAAAGCCCTTCTGAGGCTTTGGGCTCCTGGTATCTTCCTGTAATAATGTCAAAAATCCAAATAGAAAAGACTCTTACTTTGCCCCCCTAGATTTACATTTCCTGTGTCTTTGCACTATTCACTTATCTATACCAGAGAATAGAAGAGTTAAGGGTTGAAAACTAGTATCTTCAATGCTTAGCATAGTGCCTGTACATAGTAGGTACTTTATAAATGTTTATTGCTTGAGTCTCCTGGAGTTTTGTTGTTGTTGAGCAAGTTACCATTATTTGGTTTATAATCTGGCACTCAGAGATTCAAGGAAGGCCAATCATTTCCAGGACAAAGAGTCTCAAATCTGGTCTAGGAAGAAAAATCCTACAGTGCCTTGGGCTTCTCCTTCAACTGCCATGTGGTATGAGTTTATGTTTCTTCCTTTTAATATCTCTTTTTGGTTTTGGCACAAAGAAGCAATATACCATACAGGTATCCCTTCTACATTGTGTCTTTCCCCATTGTGATTTCAATATACTGTGAGTTAGGATAAAAAATTAAATGGAAATTAGTTTTGTGGAAGCTGTAGATGACATAAAAAGGTGAGTGGACAAGACAGAAAAAGTTTAGAAACTATATAACCTATGGCCAAATACTTTAACTAAATTTTATAATAAAGTAATATAAATATCCCATGAAAGAATAAGAAAAAAATTTAGATTTCCTTTCTGGTATGAAGGTAGGTCCAAATTTTTTCACATAGACATTCCAGATTGCAGGAGCACCATGCTCCTACCCCCTAGCCCCTGAAGTGTGAAAGGGATGCCTTTACTTATTTTTCAAAGAAATTGCACGCTTCTCAATATAGACTCCAATAATAGACGACTGTGTGTGAGTTATATGAAGGAACTGTGGAGCTGCTTTTTATCTCATCAGATTGTTAAGGGTTCCAACTGATGATAAGATGTGTCTCCAGATTAAGTCTTTCCTGAGGATATAGTGTTGATTTCTCCTGTCTATTCACAATAGATAACATCTGGGGAAGATTACAGTAACATGGTGGTGATGGTGGTGGTATTGCCAAGGAAGAAAATGAACAGATAGAAAAAAATTGGAATAACAATAGGATCTCTAGGAATGCTCACATTTAAGGAATATAAAAGAATTTTAAGAAATGATAATTAGGGACATAAAAAGAATGTCTAGAGAGTTAGGTAGAAAATAATAAGCAGTTATTGAATCCAAGGAAAAATAAGATATTGAGAAAGATATTTGTGTCAAACACTTCAGAGAGGTCAAAGGGGATTAGAACTTTGAAAATGATCCTGTGTGTGACACGGACATGTTGCTGATAATTTTGGAACAATTTCATTGGAGTGAGCAATGAGGAATGAAGTTAAGTTTGAAAGAAGAGAAAGTGGTGATGATGTGGAGAAAGCAAGTATTTACTGCACTTTCTAGAAGTTTAACAGTAAATGAGACTCCTCGTAAGTGTAATAAAAAGCTGATAAACATTTTGCATGCTGACAGTTTTGGAAATTACTAGCAAAAGAGAACTGTTTTTCTCTGGCATTTTCTTTATTTTCAGAACATTAAGTAACCACTCAGAGTTTGAAGACATATTTCATTTTACTGAGGCAGATGGCTACCATTACACAGAAGGAAGAGATGGAGAGGAGAGGATCAAGTGAAAATCATTACTGTAGTATTTTCTGTATAACCATATGTAACTGTGTGTTCTGTTCCTGACAGTTGGAGATTTGTTTGGTTAGAGGTGGAAGCTCCTAGAAGAAAAGGGAGGGATTCTTGACTCTCCTCTTGACCTCCACCCTAGCCCCTATTATCTGGGTTCTGTTAGATTCTGCACCTATTGCCCTTCTCTCATCAAGTGAGACATACAACCTAATTGCAGCCCAGGCTCTTATTCTCAAAGGAATTTTTCTGTTGATAAATAGAAAGGAACAATGGAGAAGGCAGAATGATTAGGACAGTATAATCATGACCAGGTTGTCCAATCAGTTTATGAGCCCACAATTTTAGCCTAGAAGAAAGAAAACTGATAGGAATCACATGATTTAATTTTTCTCTGTTCTTGGCAACCTTACAAAATAATGAATTATTCTCTTTCATGTACTTAAATAAACCCTTGTTGGAAAAACTGTTTTTATTCTAAAATTCAAACAAATATATTATCTTCTTATCTACTTTCTCTGAACAATGTAGTCTATTCCTCCTTCTTTTACAACTGTATTCATAAGTAATGAAACATGTTAACCAAAGCAGTCATGATCAATCATATCTTTATCAAGAATAAGCTATTATTAGTACTAATAAAAGTAAAAAATTTAAACAATAAAAAAACAACAGGAAAACTTTGGATTTAGCATCCATTCTGTCTCTAGGAGGGAGAAAGGACACTAGTCCATGAAGTAACAATGGGAGAGACTCAGTTCTTCACTCCTACTTATTTGTCATTATGCACATAGTTTATTTAATCCTACTCTCATTTGTCTTTACTTAGAGTATCAATCTAAATTAACCACATTCTTTTAATATTTAATTAATTTTTAACATTTTAAAAACAATTTGAGTTCCAAAATTTCTCTTTCCATCCAACTCTTCCTCCACCTATTGAGAAGACAATAAATATATAAATTTTACATGGAAAGTCATGTAAAATATGTCTCTATTAGTTATGTTTCAATTACTGAAGAAAAATGAAGTGAAAAAGCATTATTCTTCGGTTTTCGCTGAGTTAATTTCCCTTTCTGCAGGTGGATAACAATTTTTATCATGAACTGTCTTGGCTCATTGCATCAATTAGAGTAGCTAGTCTCTCCAGTGGAACATCATTATTATGTTGTTGTTATTATATACTATGGTTTCCTATAGGCGTATTCTTCTGGCTAATAAAAACTTCACCATTTTACTTTATTCCACCGCTCTATTTTTTATCCAACAGAATTTGTTTGATACTCCTCAACCATCCAAGTGCTACAACTACTCTAGCTCTATATCTTGGACATAACTGTTTCTGACTGTATTAGATAGCATTTCAAAGAAAGGTCTGGTACATGCTATTATGAATGGAAAGTTAAAAGAAAAACAAAACTTTGTTGCTGAGATATTCTCTCTTCAATGCTGTAGACTGTTGATCTGACTTCTAAAGGAGGAAATTCCTGCTGTCTAAGGAACTTTGTTACTAGTCCCAACATCCCAACTCAGAGTCTAGCCTTTCAGTTTCTTGTATCCCACAATTTAGTTGTCTATTCCTTTTTTTTTTTTAATTCTTACTGGTCTCTATATATCTCTGATGTATTTCAAAACCTGGAGTTTTCTTTGTAAATAAAAACAAAGATTCTACCTAAAGGAAATGGAATGGTACAGAAATCAATCAATTTCATTATAATATTTTCTATATTCAATTCATTTTTCATTAGTGCTTCAGATTTTTTCTATCATTAACAGAGGTGATTGCCACCTTGTTCCATTTAGGAATATTAACCTTTAATATGTGCATCAACATCTGAGATATAGGGAAATGATAATTTTAGTCCCATTTAAAGGCCTTTAGTGTTTTTAAAAAATCCATAGCTGTATATCACTAAACAAATTTCTATAAGCCTACCATTATTCTTGTTCATTGAGGCATATTTTTAGAAGGCTTGTGTAAATCTATTTATTTTCTATTGTCAGATAACACAATGATTTCTGCCTTTGGCATGAATATATTTCAAGAAAATAAAAGATTTCTGGAACCATTGGAATTAGTGGTGATATCTCTTCTCCAAGGGTTAATAATGAGATCTTACATTTGACTCACCATTCACATGATTTTATTACTTGTTATAATTCAGAAAGAAAGTATCTCTTTTAATTCTGATTCATAGATACTTACACAAAAATTGCATTCTAGAAAATATCCTACACTTGATTTCTCCCTTATCCACTACCCCTCAAAGTAGTGAAAATTGATTTTATTTGCTTTTGACAATTGTTTTTATAGTCCAAGATCTGATTTAATCCTGAGCCCCCCAAGTCAAGACTCAGTTTATGATGGACCTCAGGTACTCCAACCGGAACTCAAGGGCAGTTATGACATTGTAATTGCAAGCAGATAGTCCACCTCCCCCAATAGCAACAACCAGGGACTCCACTCTTCTTGAAATGACCATAGCTAACTGGACCCAACTCCCTCAGCAACTACCCTCACCTGAACATGTTTCTTCCTCAATCTTCTCTTAATGCTGTTGCCCAGGATTGAGCAGGTTTTTAGGCTGTATTCCATGGGCTTCCAACATTGCTCTTTGTTAGCAGTGAGGCTTTAGGTCCTGACCTAAGAACCTGGTGCTCATAGACTCTATGGTGTCCACTCCTTCAGTCCCTAGCTATGGGCCAGCAGGCATCTCTGGAGCCAAGGCAGTAGCCAACATCATTGCTCACAGGGCCTTCTGCCTCCAGATTCCAATGATTTTCTCCAGTTTATAAAGCTCAGGAGCTCAGCAAACAAAGTGAAACTGCTAATCCTGTCACCATGGACTACTTTGGTGATTCCATGCTGTTTGCTTTGATCCTGACATTAGGACCTGTGGCAGTGGGCTCAAGATGAGAGAAGTTAGAAACTTTCCTCTCTAGTTATCCTTGCAGCTTCTCTCCCAATTGCTGGCGTTTTTGCTACTTTTAACCTCAGTTCTGGTGGATTTGCTTTTATCATTTGTAGGGTTTTTTAGGAGAGCAAGGAAGCTTCATTCCTTAATCTGACATCTTTCCACTATTCATAAAGGTTACATTTTTTACATATTTGTAATAGATTTTGAAGTTATAAAACATTAATTTTCTGCCCAATATATATGTATATACATATATATATTATTCAAGAAAATAATTAAATTATTTATTTCCTTTGTCCAAGTGATCTCACCACAGAGGTCCAGCATTCCTAAAAAATACTTATAGCAGCATTTGTTATGAGAGTAAAGTCCTAGAAATAAATTTGCCTATTCTTTTGAAAATTGATTAATCTATTATGCTATAGGAATGCAATTAATATATTAATGAATTATGAGTATCAAATCAACTAGAACTTTTTGATCACTTACTATGCGTCAATTAAAGTATTAATCAGGTAGAGATACAGAAAATGTCTTTCTTAAAATAAAGCATGAATTAAAAGTTTAATGAGTTCACATTATAATGGAGAGACAACATACAAAAAAATGTACATATAATACTATTTACAAATACTGTGTAAAATGTATAAAATCCAGAGAAATCTTGAATCACTTATAGGAATATATAGAGCACAATAAATAGATTAGAAGAAAAGGAAACCAAAGTAAGTAAAATATCCACAATGATATTTTAAAAAGAGATGATAAAACAACCTTATGAGGGGGAAGTGAATATTGTACATATAGACAGAGTGATTATGTGTTAATTTTTTTGTCTTAACTAAATTTTATGAGGGAATATTTAATTAGGAAGAAGGTAGGAAAGGGATATATTTTTAAATGACTGACATAAAAACTAATAACATTCAAAAATTCTATTCAATGAAAAACATCAAAACGATGTCACTATGTAATACTCATTTTGTTATAATTTTAGTCCTTGAGTGTCTTTTTCATAATATCTTGGAATTGAAGTGATTAATACTGAACCCATTTGATATCTTTAAAAAAACTTCATTTCAATTTTCTAATGTAGATTATTTGCACTTATTTAAAAATTTTAAACCATCACTTAGAGTTTTTTATTCTGTTTTTAACATAAATATATTTAGAAAGTTATTTTGGATCAGATACTATTTCCCTGCCTTTATGCAGTTGGAGGACAATTGGTTAGAATCCTAATTATCATCTTGATTTTCTGGACTGCCAACCAGATCTAGGTTAAGGAATTAGGTTAGGGAGAAAATACACAACCTTCTCCATAGAATTCTAAGATTCCTTCTATCAGTTTAAAAAATAATGTTTTATTCTTTTCCAATTACATTAAAAGCAAGTTGTTAAAATTTATTTTTCTTTAAAAATTTGAGCCTCAAGTTCTTTCCCTTCTTCCTACTTTCCTTCCTTTATTCCTTCCCATCCCTTTCTTGAGATGTTGAGCAATCAGGGATAGATTTTATATGTGCAATTATGTTAAGCATTTTTCATATCAGTCATATTATGGAAGAGAGCTCAACCAAAAAGAAGAAAGTCAAATATAGTACATCTTAGTGTGCATTCAAACTCTATCAGTTCTTTCTTAGAGTGCAGATGACATTTGTCATAAATAGACTGAGATTATCTTAGATCACTGCATTACTGAGAATGAATAATTCATTGGCAGTTGTTCATCAAAAAATATTGCTATCACTGTGTCCAAATTTTTCTGGTTCTGCTCATTTAATTTTGCATCGGTTGATATAAGTTCAAATTTTTTTCAAAATCATCCTGTTGCTCATTTTTTTAATCTTTTTCTCTTCCCTTACAGTCTGTGTTGGAACCAGTGCTGTGTATTGGTTCTGTATTGTATACTAAATGTACAGTATAACCAATACTGTATTGGTTCCAAGACAGAAGAGTTAAAAAGGATAGGCAATGGGGATTAAGTGACTTTCCCAGGGTCATGCAGCTAGGAAGTAAGTATCTGAGGTCATATTTGAACCCAGAACCTCCTGTCTCTAGGCCTATCTTTCAATCTGCTGGTCCAACTAGCTGCTCCCCTCTTCATTTCTTATAGCACAAATATATTCTATATAAACCACAACTTGTTTAGTCATTGCCCAACTGATGGATAACCCCTCAATTTCCAATTTTTTTGTCACAAAAACTTTTATAAATATATTTATATAAATAAGTCCTTCTTTCCTTTAAAAAAATCCCTTTTGGACATAGACCTAGTGGTGTTATTGCTGGAACAAAGGGTATTCACAGTTTTAGAGCCCTTTGGGCAGAATCAGTATTTCTTCTTTCAATGATAAGTTCAATTTATTGTAATTCACTAATACAGTGCTACACTTCTGTGTGGGTCTCCAAGAAGTGCATGAGATGCAGATCAAGAACTGGTTAAGGGGGAAGTTGGGTAGCTCAGTGGATTGAGAATCAGGCCTAGAGACGGGAGGTCCTAGATTCAAATCTGGCCTCAGACACTTCCCAGCTGTAGTCACTTGACCCCCATTGCCTACAAAAATAAAAATTTAAAAAAAAGAACTGGTTAACATATATATATATATATATATATATATATATATATATATAT